>NC_083622.1:21664980-21964980 GCF_963584025.1 Labrus mixtus | reverse complement strand
GCCCTAGTCTGTCTACAGACCCCCAAATTTTGAGAAAAGTCAATCCTCTCCATCCTTTGTCTTCTCCACTTTTTAGAAAATGTTTGCTCAAATAGGTCGTTTGGAGATTGTGACATCACAAAGGGCAGTAACCCCTCCCCCAGGTGGGTGACACTCCCACAGCTAGGTGTTTGTTCTGCCCTCTGAGTCTGCCTTCTCTCCATAAACAATTGGGCATGGTGCAAGAAAGCCAAGGCTCCAAACCCTTCCAGAGGGGCGTGGTCAGACACAACTCACATGCATTTAAAGCTACAGACACAGAAACAGCCTGTACTGAGCAAGGGCTGAAATAGAGGGGTTTATAGGCATGATCAAATACAGGATCGGAGTGGATTTTTGGCAAGAAAATTCACAGACATGTTTCGGGGACCTCTGAGACTTATTTAAACTTGTCGAAAAGGAGGATACTATGTGACATTTAAAATGAATATCAGTGAATTTGTCAGTACTTTCAGAGTAGGACCACAATAGCCAACAAGTTAGAGAAAAAGAGAAGGAAGCTGCTGCAGTGTTTCCAAGCAGAGGTAAGCTGTCCACCCTCTGCTAATGATAGCTAGCATGCTACTGCCAAATAGGAACAGTTACAATCTCACATCCTGTTGTTGCTCTAGAACTGACCACCTGAGTTTACTGTGTCTCGCCAAACCTTTTCTTATCCAGACTTATTAGACCTTCTGTAATTGTTGATTTCACTGCAGCCAGAGCATCACTGAAGCAGGTTGTTGGTCTCTGCTTTGTTAAAACCTGCTTCACCTTGAGGTCACGTGAGACCACAACAAAACATTTGAGATGTTAAGTTTATGCCTCAGGCACACACGTAAATCTCTATAAAACCATTTGTTGAAAGATGTGCCACTATTTTCACATTTGAAATAAAATGTATAATTGTCAAGTTTCTGTGATGCAGAATGATTCTGAACTCAGTTAGGATTTTAAAACATCTCTTGTGTGAGTCTTTTCCTAGAGTATAGATCCATCAGTAGTCACAGTACTGGGCTGTGCTCATTAGGGCTGTTATTATCTTTAGCTGTTAGTTCTCGGGGACTCAGTGTGCTTTGGCAGGGTGATGCTGAAAGCTCATAGACTCCTCCACGAATCCACAGTTAACAGGAGAGGTCTGATGCTGGCGATCAGCCAGAATTTCTCACTGTCAAGTGCTCACATTCCTTGGCTGGATGGAGACTAGTGCCTTATCAGCCTTTCAGCCCTCTCTGTCTCTATACAGAGGAGAGGATCACACACAGATTTGAACCAAACAGTAAAGACAGACACATACAAACTGCTAACATCCAGAAGCCAAACCTTAAATACTGCTTAAACATTATAATTATTAAACATTATTGAGAGGTCACCTGAAGAGGTGCTGAACTCAGAGGAGGTTTAAAACATCCATTGATTCTGTCAGGCTGCAGCTACTCTATTCAGCAGACATAATATTTACAAGCTGAGGAAGAATAGGGTCCGATTTAAAACATCCAGTCTCATGCAAAAACAGGAAGTCTCGACAACAACAATGCTTTGCAGTTTGACTCCCACAACAGCATACTCTCACACAATACCTACAATACAGATGCAGCACACGTAGAAGTCCAATAAAGAATGTAGTGTAACAATAACAACAACAATAACCCTAACAACAGGGTTAGCTGAGGACCAGCGCCCCTGGAGATGGCAGGGTTTCAGTTTCTAGCTAAGGGACATTTTAGAATAGTGGACAGTTGCTGACACAGTATTCAAACCCATTTTTGCAGCTGAAGGACAGAGTCTTTAACTGCTGCTCCACGCAGCTACCTCAATGCTGCTGGCGGGGTAAAATTTGAACTCAGTGCTTACATAGTGTTTAAAAAGCCTGACTGTTGGTCAAACGTCCAAAACAACTCTAATCAGAACTTCCTTCCAATTGCACAGCTGCCAATTCAAATAGTGAAATGTGTTGTTTCTAAAGAGTTGCATTTTGAAAAGGTTCTGAAAAACTGAAATCCGACTACCTTGAAGAGGGGTGTTAAGGGTCCAGCTTCCATGGTGGCGGGATTTGAAGCAGCATGCCATGGGGAAGCAAAGAGCATTTGAAAAAACCCAAAATCAACAGTCCAGTTAATATCCCAAAAGAAAATGGCTGAGGGACAAGTAGCAGAGAACAGTTTGAACCTACAGCAGAGAGGGTCCAGGTTCAAGAAACATGTTTGCACCATGGAAATCCAGCTTATCCTGGCAATGTGGAAATACGAGGATTCAAACCAGCTGCCATAACATCCAGATTAAGTGTTGCTTAAGGCAGCTTCCCTGTGAACCAGAAGTGAGGTTCTCACACAGCAGACTGCTCTGTCACAGAAGCCGCTGACACGGTGGCTCAGCTGAAGCCAGTGAAGCAGGATAAGAGCTGCCTGTGCCAGGCCCACACACTCCAGAGCACTGCAGAGATGATGATCGCACAGGACTCAGCCCATACAGTAGGCATCTATTTGAAGAGGATGACTGAGCATATCCTTAGGAGACTTTCACATTAGCCAGCGATGCTTGATTCTAAAAAGGTGACAATCCACTGACGAAATTCGAGGGGAAAAAAAGAAGACAAAAAGTACTGTACGTCCATCTTGATTAACAAATTCAAGGGCTGTGGATCCACACAAACGAATTCATCAGACACAGAAAACAACTCTCCAACATGTCATTGTTTAAGCAGTAGTGAGAAGGCGTCTGGTGTGTGATGGCACTACAGCTGAGTGTGACCAGGTCACAGGGAGTAAAGAGGAAGAGAGAGCGACAGAGAAAAAGTACAGGAGTTATGGAGTTGGGGGGGGGGGGGGGGGGGGGGGGCAGCCTGGAAACACAGGGAGGAAACGACACTCCACCCTGATTCTGTGACCAAGAACAAAGACAAGCGCTTCCCCTCACACACAGTAACACAGTGCACTGTACTGCTCATGGTAACACAGAGCTACAGATAAATACCAACATATTTTCATTCAGAACAAAGCCAGAAACAAAATTACAATAGTCATGCTCTGTAATCAGGAGCTATGCAAAGATAAGGCGTACCAGTCAGGAAACATGTGGGGGGGACTTTGCGTGTGTGTGTGTGTGTTGCCGACGTACCCCTATCCAGAAGCCACACCTACACACTCTCTGAGACCTCTCCCACAGGGGCCAGGTTTCCATCTAACCTCATGATTCTATGAGTCATGGCAGGCTTGGTCAGGTGAGCATGTGGTTAAAGGAGATTGTTATTTCAAAAGAACCAGGCAGACCTGATCACTTACTTGTGGTGGTTAGGAAATACCTCCAACCTCATTATGACCACAATCTTTGCCGGGCCAGCTTATAAAGCGTGATCCACTTAATTGGCAGCTCAAACATGTTATAATCACTACATTGGTACATGTGGAAAATGTTGCACCTCCTGTGCCCAACAGTATACAAAAAAGCATATTGATAGTATGTCAAGTAAACACCACAGAGAGCGCTGCATTAAACTTCTTCCAGTCCAAAACACTCTGTTTTCAAAAACTTTCATGTACAAAAACAAGTGATGCATGAGTGTGTAAAAACACAGCAGAGACTCATCCACATGATCCCAATGATTTAACATTCTTTGTGCCAGGGAAAGTGAAGAGGGGGGCAGATAAAGGAGAATGGGTAAAGGAGATCAAACATCCCAAACCTTCATCTCTCCTCTGAAATATATTGAATAACTGGAAAATAGTCAACTAAGCTCAAGTTGAGATCATGCAGAGTGCAGGAGTGAGTTCAGAAGCTCACCTCCATTCTTGTTTTGTTGTTGTGGGTCCTTAGCCTGGGTTTCCACACGAAGGCTCTGTCCCATGATCCAGCCCCTGAGGGGCTTCTACCTGTGCTGCACCCAGAAATGTGCACTGGACAGATCAGTAGCCACACCTGTTGCCCTCCTTTTTCAAAAACGTCCCCAGGTCTCCTCAATCTCTTTTCGTCTCCTTGGTTTCTCTTGTCTACTTTTCCTTGGCGGTTTTCAGCACAGTCCTCCCCCCTTTCCTCCCTCCTGCAATCTGATGTTCCCTCCCTCCAGGAGCTGGACTCTCTCTCCCCCTCCCTAACCCTCCCTCCTTGGCTCATAGCGCAGGTCAGCATTCACTAAAAGATGCCTACCATTCCTGGGAGTGGGCAAGTTATGTTTTCAATTTGATGTGTGTGCTGCGGTATGTGGTGCTATGTGTGCATCCACTAATGTATGTGCAATGAAATGTTTGCATTATGGTGCTGTGGCTCTCAAGAGAACAATGCACTCTTTGATCTTAACACTTTGAAAAGGGCCACACACAACTATTTAAAAGCATTTAAGCAAGAGAGCAAGTAGACTTTTCAGAGCTCAGACTACATCATATGCAATGAACACAATTATATGCCACACAGGCTGGTGAGAGTTTTCTCTGCCTTGCATGCTGTGAGGAGATAACAAGAACTTAGGGCAGTGATATAAGCGTTTTTTTAACAAGCTTTTCCTTAATTAGTTGGACCCAACTTGGCCAAAGAAAATCACTTAATTTAGTTTTTGAAGTGGAGGATGGAAAAACAAAGAATTGGAGACTTTTCAATCAATGCCCTCAATCAGGGAAAATGTTACACATGCTGTAAAATAGCTGTATAAAGGCCAAGTTTGTCTGTGATGCAGCTCCATATCAACACATACACATGAACAATAGACAAGATGCTCAGCAATATAAGAGCTTATCATTTAACACAGAACTAACAGAGACAAAAGGGATCCCAAGTCCACCTGACATACAGGAAGAAGTGTTAATCAGACGCACATTCTGCCATTCCTATATCCTGTCTGCACATTAGTTTGAGACCACTACTGTCATTAGAGCAGGCAGAGGGTGTTAATCAGCTGCGTACCTCTCTTAATATCTCTTCAGACACTACTTTATGCACAGCTCCAAGTCTCTTACCACAATTTCTACAGTCTCAAAGGCATTAGCATGACTTTGAAACGTGTTAACCAAGGAGAGATACACTTTGTGGGGCTTGTATACAACTCAGAGGCAGGGCAGGAGGAAAGGACTGTTTTTTTCTAAACTAGAGACAAAAAAGGAGTGCAGGCTGGACCCCTGAATTAGTGCTTTGATTCCTTTTGAGGTTTGTCTGTCTTCAGAAAACCTTGTTCTCTCCTCAGAGGAATCCAGTGCTGTGAGCTGTGTCATTATGCCTGGTAGATCAGAGCTTTCTGAGCATTTGGCTGCATCTCAGGCTGTTTTCTAAAGATGGAGAGCTTGTGTGTTCGGCAGCGTTCCTTTTCTCTCCCCGTGCCCCACATACAGACTCCACACCGGGCCCGCTTCCAGAGAGAGCTGAGCCAATCTGCATGAGCCCAGAACCTGTTGGCCTGACCTGGATAACAGACTGGACTAGGCCCCTTCAGCAAGCCGGCAGATTGTGGCAGGTACACAGTACGGCACGTGAACATACGCTGCCCTATGGACAGTGCTACAATACTCTGAATCCCTGCTGCAGTCTCATTCAACACAAGTCTTTTTAAGAGATGTTTCTTAAGCAATAAGGTTAACACCTTATCTATTGATGTTTCTTTTGTTGTACTAACGGAAGATTTAAAAAGGGTTCAAATGACCTGCATCGAAGGAGTAAAAAGATTGTAAATTGTTTCTATTAGGGGTGGACCGTTATTGTTTTTTCAGGGCCAATTTTCAACTGATTATTAGCAGTTTATGAGAGTGATTGAAATGCTCAACTGCTCCAGGCTGCTCTCATCTCTGCGCGTGTCAGTGACACCCCGGCTTTATTGTGGATTGGCCGTTACTCGTGTGACGTTTAGCCAATCAGATAATGTTGACGATGGAACATTAAGTGAGTGGTGAGTGAAAACAGACACAGAAGGAAAAACACCTGCAGCGGAGCCTAAGACGCGCACTTTTTAATTAATTAATTAATTTGATTGGCAATCGGTAAATTAAAACGCTTATAAGGATAATCAGCAAGGTAAGGTGCGAACATGCCGATATTCGCATTTGGCTGATTATCCTTATAAGCCTTACAAGCCCTGATAATTTGACAGGTCAATAATCGGTCCAACCCTTGAGAGGGCTTGCAGTTTTTTCCAATTATTACTATGATGTTTAAAAATATTTTTGATAATAATTAATTGACTTTCTTGCAGAGAGCTACAAAAGAAAACTGATATTTCTCTCAAGTTCGGTTGTCAATTCAAAGTAGCCAGTTAGCTTAGCATAAGACCTGAAACAGCTAGCTTGGCTCTACCCATGTTTAAAAAAGAAAAACACCAGGCCAAATAAAATGAAGGTACGTGTAAAACAAATAACACATTTTCTACATATTTTCACAAAGTAAATCAAATGAAATTTTCAGCTTAACTGAGCAGGGTTCAAACATAGATGGTTGTTCTCTCAGTTGAAGTATGCAGAGAGCTTTTATGAAGAACAGTAGCTCTCTTTTAAGTTATATTGAGATGAGAATTAAGAGTTGCTTTTATTATGAAGTTATCACAGGAAGTCTTATATGACAGTAACTTCAGATTGCTCAGTATATGCACATTAGACATTTGAAAGTCCTTATTGGCAGATGTGTTTTGCAAAAAGGAACTTGTAAGCTGAAGAGCTACAGGTTATGGTAAACAAACAAAAAATGTGGCTAATCAGGGCTAACACTTCCCTTTCCTGCAAAGCTGCTGGGATTACACGAAAGGCAGAGTCAGTGCTGCCATGCCAATGTTAGATAGCAGTAAATCACCTCGTCCTAACACAGGGAAGCTCACATTCTCAATATCACACTCGAAACAAAATTTAACTGAAACATTGACACCCAAGATCTTCACCTAACCACCTCCTCTGAAGAGACACAGCATACAGATCTATCTCTATATATAGATATATCCATCTTTGAGAAAACTCTGCTTTGAGAAGAGAAGATCTATGGCTCGATTCATCAGTGGCTCATAAAAAGCAAAAAGGACTAAACAAACTTTAGTAAACACAGTGGATGTGCAGCAAGAAGAGTGGACCTACTGCTCTCTCCTCAGCATTAACACTGCACTTAACAAACCACAAAGAGCGACTTGGTACTCACCACGATTTTCCATTACAGAGTTTGAGGCACACCAATCAACGGGTCCTGAAAAACAACAGTTTGAGCGTCAACACCCGTTTCACATGCACACTTAGAGGTAAACCAGGGTAGAGGAAGCGGTCATTCGGTTTTCAATGAAACCTTTTTCTGGCAACTGATGCTCCAAAGAACATAAACTCTGTGGTTCTGGGATTCACGAGATATTCAGTCTGAAATGTTTTCATTCAAATTCCCTTGGAGCATTTTTTTATTACATTCATGATGAAAGTATCTTAAGTATCTAAGACAAAGTCATTAGATAAATCCAAATTATCCTTGACTACTTTAAAGCAACATTTACAACAAAACATCACACATTAACTACAGTGCATTATTCTTTGGATTGAGTCATGTTTTCACTATTATTTCTGTTTTTCATGAACTGGTTAATCTTGATACGATGAATCAATTTAATCTTATGATGAACACATTGCAGAATTCATAGAAACATCTCTAAGCTTTATAATATCAAATTAAAAAAACGTTATGGTAGAGTAATTCATCTCAAATGTAATACACACCACATTATAATTAAAGGAGATGCATGACACTGTACTCTTTCTAAATGGCCTTAGCATCCTTCAGTCTGGATATAAGTGAATATTAAAAGATATAGACGTACTTTATAGAAAGTCATGGGTGGGGTTGGGGTGGTTGTGGTCCTCAGCAGCAGTAGATCAGTATATTTCAGGTCTCCAGCATGCTTAAGATGGCAGCTTCACCCATCTTAACCCCTCTGATGAAGACGAAGAAAAGAGTTCAGATCATGATGTTCATAAATAGAAGCACAGCTGCAGGTTTCCTTACTACAAAGAACACACTAAACAGGATGACCTCGTTTACATTTGGCATAAGGTATGACCTGTTTTTATATTATAAAATATAAAAGGTCAAGCTAATTGAAAGAGACTACAGTGAAGTTACACTTCTTAACACCTTGAAGAGGGCCAAACACAACCATTTAAAAGCATTTAAGTAAAAGAGTAACTAGACATTTCAGAGCTCAGACAACATTATATGCCAACAACACAATGACCTGCCACACACAATGTGGGTACAGTATACAGTGTGTAGATAGGACATATTAAAGCTCAGGGGCAAACATGCCATGTTTGCTGCTTATTTTTAGCTTTCTAACTTCAGCAAATCTGCTTTGAACATCATTTTTTCCAAGAACAATAAAGGATAGACCAAAACAGAATTTGTGAAGCTGTACACAGTCTGGAATGGGACGCAGTAAAACAAGAAGTGTATGTATTTGAAGGGTGGAAGCAGCAAACAACAAATACCTTTATAATGAGAAACATAATATCACAGTGTGTGAGAACATCTTAGAACACACAGTCTGCTAATACTTGGATGGACTTCAGCAGAACAGCACTGCAGACATTTTCAATCAGACAGTGATGCTCAAAACTAGACACCTCCGAGGGAACTGACTCGTCTTGTTTATGGTGCTAAAGTCTGGTAGGAGAACAGTTTCCTGGCATACAGTCAGGTCGAATGTTCCTACTGGGCATTGTTGAAACTATTCACATGTGAAAAGTCAAAAGCCTCTCACTAAAACTCTTCAGTCATGTAATTAAACACTCTTGTTGCCTGGGTGCAGCGCTTCAAAACCACTTTCTAACCCTTGTAAGTACGTGAAGTGAGCAATTTCGGTATGGCAATTTTTTTCTGTTTGCTGTTAATTATTTTGGCTGACTCAGCTTGCAAAGTAAATACCAACCAGGATTGATTTATTTCTGAAATATAAAAGGCAAACACTAGCAGTCCAGCCAATATGTTATTAAAGATGACGAACCAAAGGCAACGTCCCCCACCCACTCCATGGTGTGCTGGCAAAGCACAGGAGCACATTCAGTACTCTACTCAATCCCCCACAATGCAACACAGAACGCCACAGAAAGTCATTCCTACCTGTGGCCATCAAACAGTAAAAGTCTTTCCTTTGAGGGTCAAACACTCAGCCAGGTTCTGGACTTATTTCAGCCATAACATCTGTTTACTTTAACTGTAAATTAAATTATTATTTATTATTTATTTATTAATTCATTTTAACTGTGCAATCCAAAATCTAAACCAGTCCACAAAACAACACGTGTGCAATACGTATACGGAACAAGATGAATTGTTTTCATTGGGTCAACTGTACAATACTCTGCTGCATGTGCAATATCTGTTTATTACGCATTTGTCTTATTTCTACTTCTTATTTTATTCACATTCTATATCTCCTGCTGCTATATTGTCTGTTAGAGCAATGTCAACAACAGCTGACTAATTAGCTGACAAAATAGCATCAGTTTTGTCAATTAAGGATTTAAATTGTCAAGGAAGTTCTCTACGAGTTTGCAGATCACAACTTTTGAAATCAGAATATCAGCTGCTTTTCTGTGCTTTATGGGACACAGTGAATTGATTATCATGTTAACAAACTGGACCACAAATGATTCATTCTCCACTACAAAATACTCTGTAAAATGCTATATAAACCACATGTTTTTAACTGGCAATTGTGAAAAACAAGGACTGACTCCTGCACTGCCTGTGAAACTCAAGTACAAATAATATGGGAAAAAAATCCTGTTTATAAAGATCAGGGATAAAACATAACACATGGCCCAAACTCCAACCCTTACTGATTTTTTGAATATCAAAGTTGCCCTGTTTCAGGGCAAACATCACGTTCAGTGAGTGGGATCACATCAAACACCAGTTTAAACTATGTGACGGGGTCCAGGACAAAAGAGGCCCCTCACAAGCCTGACTGTTACAGGTTTTTGTGACAGAGAACAATATCTGACAGGACATTTAATAAAAATAAAAATAAACTCTAATACATCAATTTTTGAGCTGACATGAACACAAAAGTTTTATATGATAAGTGTGCACAACTTTTGGTAGCAATATGAAGCTGCAAAGATGTACAGAGGGATCATCATTATACAAAGATCTGCAACTGTACCTATAGTTGGAGCACACTCCGCGAGACAAACTTTTTAAAAAAGCAAATAGCTGTGTCCTTGCAGACATGTTTTGTAGAAAAATAAGTTTATATAGGTACACCTACATCATCTGTGTAAGGTTCATGTTTGCCTGACAACATCGGCTCAGTCAGGCACTATGGAGTCAGTTGGTGTTTTCACGCATAAAACTCCTTTCCTGAAATCATCAGGTTGAGCTGCATGTGTGATTGCAAACAGCCAAATCTTTCAATCAGACTTAATCAGACTTTTTCTGCTTTTTCCCATTAGTAAAATGGGGGAAAAAGCGTAGCAGGAAATTCACCGATAGCGAAAAGGGGGTCGTGATGAGGTTTACTTCAAAGAAACTGTGCAATGGTCTTGCATGTAATGAAGCTGCTTAATATTCTTTTCTGCTCGGCAGTATGCTTTTTCCATTAATTTGTTGCTCCTGTAAATATGTCCAACAACACTTAGCATTTATATAAAGACAAAAAACGGCATCATAGTGTTGGACTCTCTTCCACCATCTTTGATTTTCACACTTTGTGTGTCTCATTTCCTTTTTGTGTCTCCTTTTCAGGAGAAGGCTGTTCTGAAATTTGAGAAATCTTCAGGATTCCATGTGTGACAACAGCATCTGTCAATGGCAGGTGTCTTTCTATGACGTCTGTGAGAGGCACTTGTGACCGCTTAGAGTAGCAATAAACAAAATAGAAACTTTTCCAACATGTCATTAAATTCTGTATTTTGGCACTCTATTGTTCCTCTCTCAGGCAAATGTACAGGCTGAGTCAAAGCAGAACTTCCCTTTCAAAAGAAGAAGCTGCAGTAACGACACTCAGCCTCACATCAAATAGGGCCATTCATCAGGCCTAAAAAACCTGAATTGGGCTTTAAGCTGTTACAGTTTTGGTGGAATAACCATACACACAGACTGAAGGAGAACCCTAACACTACTGAGGAGAGGCAGATGTATCTGTGGTTGGAGATGAATTTTTTTACACTCCCGCCCAGTGCCACATTTTTGGCTGGATGACTCAAAATAATCGAGCTGAGTGGTGAGCGTTTAGCTCTATCCAGGGGAGAAAAAAAAATACATCTTTGTTGTCTGAAAGTGAGAGTGGATATGAGGCAGTGAGGGGGTAGGGCTACAAATATAGAGAATTTTCCAACATTTCAGCCAAAGCCTCATATGTTACATATGCAGCTGAATGCACCACTGCCTCTCAAGTACAACATAGATGATCCAAAGAATCAGTGTCAGAAAACAAATACCATCTTCAAATGTTTCAGTTTCTGTCACACTCACATACTCCACAGCTCTGATGGTGCACATAAAAAAAAGGATGATGCTGGCCTTGTTCTCTTTTGCGTTATTAACCCTCTCTCTGCACTTTGGTATAAAGGACACATCAAGTTGAAGGTTATTGAGTCAGTCCAAAGTTGTCGAAAAGACATTTTCACGGATTTATTTTGTAGCAGCTACGAGTCACTTCACAGTGTTGAGCAAACAGATCGAGGAAGACATGACGCATAAAACCAACTAAAAGCACTCACAACCAATGCAAGATGAAATGTTTTGACAGAGATGTAAATAAATGAGTCTAAATGTTACATCTCGCCTATCACTCCTACTGTACTTTTGTCCACATCTCTTTACAATCACAATGAATCACCTTGTTGGAAAACTCCCATAACATCCGTTTCATGGATACAAGCAGTGATGTGGTCCTCGTTCCAGCTTTCACTTACCAAGGAAAGAAGCCACCCATCAGGTATGTGAAAGTAGACGTTACAGACTGCCTTGAAGGCTAATCTGTATAATCTTGTGTGGAGCACACACACCCTCACACTGGCGCACTCTATAACGCTGATTCAATTACGATGGGAGCGGAAACAGCCACAGCTGGCTGAGTTATGCCATCTTTAAATAGCATTGCGTTTCTCACTCGGGTTAGGGAAACAAAAAGTTACCAAGTCAGTGGAGGAAAATCATTAACTCCACAGAAAACAAGCTTCCAAACTCTCACAAAAGTGGCAAAGAAAAACCTGATAAAAGCAGTGTGTGTAATCTCACACATACTCACAGTTTTGCTCCAGAGAAGTATAAATTTGCACAAAAATATGGCAGCTGTTTGGAAAGAAAAGTCAGACCCAAGGTATCCTTGCTTGGACCTCTTTTGTATCCAATCAGCACAGTCTCCGCACCCGTCTCTGAAACTGATGGACCAGGTTGTCTGTTCCAAATCCAGGCAGGTTGAGCGTCATTGCTGAGCCTGCCCCAGAAAAGCATCGCTCACCACAGGGACCAGTGGCCCACTTTTTTTTTTATTTTTACAAGGAGTTCAACACGGTCCTCGTCTTTGCTAAACTTTTCTTCCTGATTGTCCCTCCACCTGTGTGAGCACTGCACTGCAGGGGATGTGCCATAACTCACCACAATGCATCTTAGCTACATCCAAGGTAATTGCTGCTAGCTCTCGTTGCATTCAGCATCTCCACCTTAAAGGCATGACTACCACCTCTGTTACCCCGTCAGAGCCTGGAGGGGGGAGGAGGAGAGACATTCAGCCAAGAGCTATGGAAGAATCTTGAGCACAGATCGGTCTCATCTGCTTTCAAACCGAATCAATCAGGTCCAGCTGACAGCTTGAGCATCGTGGTTGCCTCTTAATGGCCCATTAAAGCAGGGGGAGTGCACTTCCAATGGGAAGTGGAAAGAGCTACAACACAAGACATGAGGCAGCACATTTTACTTGGAAGACCCCATTAACTTCAAGTCCTATAATGCTTTGGTCAGATAAAACCCGAGGAAATATGTTACTGACCAAGAGAAGAGTTTCAAGATTGAGAGGAGGCCACTGACTAAACTAATCTTGAAGATGTTTTAATGTGTCAAGTTGATTAGTTTGACATATAAAAAGGTTCAAACTCATTGGGATGAATACAAGAAAAAAAAAAGTGGTAGATAACGAAATAAGGATTCTGACCACATGAAACAGGTTTTGTGTCTGCTGAGGCCACACAGAGCTTTAGCTGGTTTTCACACATAGATGCATGTTAGCTAGCTAAATCCTGAAATGACACTTTGCAACACGTTGATACATCATAATCTCCTGGAGGGGAAAATCCACCAATACTACAACCAATGACTAAAATATAAGAAAGTAGTAATTATCAGGCTACTACACTTTAATGTCAGACTCATGCGCATATCACCATGGAAACGAACGTCTTCCATCTTCGACCGCTCAGTCCTGATTAGATATAAAGGGAGCAATGCTTTCTAGTTGTATCGTCCAGAATACTATAAGACTATTAATAATTAACCGCTTTACTTCTTGAGGCAAAATACAAATTACCTGAGAGGTTGACTCGACTTAAAGCAGCTTTTTTTCCACCGGCAGAAGGAGGAAACGGCGTGTGGAGGATTTCCACACCGACCTGTCTCCCTTCCCTGCAAGCGGATCTCGCGCCAGTGGACTCAAGATCCTGATGGAGTCAACGCGTCAACGTAGCCGATGCGGATACCACCACAACTTCCGGTGGTATTTTTTTCCACAATAAAAGCACGGTCTATTAACACATTCTGCGACGTTGTGACATATATATTTGATTGTTCTGCACGGATTCAGTGTTATAAGTGATGTTTCGATCAACATTTCGCAACCCTATACGATTAGCTAATGAATAGCCTTCTTTGTAAAGCTTTTGTTTCCTTCGTTAAAGCGTTGTGACATGATGCGCATTTAAAATTAAGGTTTTTTTTTAACGTCGATCAGCGCACTGATCAGTTTCAAGATTCAATAAACATCCCCCTTTCTCACTGGAGACAAATTAACGTACGTAGAAAACAATATGCTTTTTGTCCACAGCGTTACGCATCGCAATGGAAAAACGATATACGGACCTTGTAGGTTAACCGCATCCCACCGACAGTCATCCGATTCTCATCTAAGACCCACACCATCTACTTCCCAGAGATCACACGCATCCTTTGTTGTGCATGGACGCCTGCGCTGGGATCAGTGGAAAATGGAGTTGCAGGTGGCGAAACTGTGGATATTTGCGAAAATGCAGCGCAAAACATGCATCCTATTGCACCTAGGATGTGCAGAACACGGAGCTTTTCACAAGCAACTGTGCACTGTAAGCGTGCAGTTTGCTCGTGATACCGGCTTGATTTGTATCGGCTAAGTTGGGAGAGCAACTTAGGGTTTTTGTCTGCGGAGAAATCTTCCCTCCCAACCGAGACACTGTGGCTCATTTGCAACCGCAGGACCTCAGCAGCATCCACATTAGCTCTCTTTAGACTCACCCTCCTCCGCCTCCTGCTTTGAAATTAGTTCAAAAATAGCAGCCCGGTCATTTTCTCACCTCACACTTTCCCCCTCTTCCAGCGCCCGGTCCAAACATTTTACGCATTGACCGGAAATCATCCCGAGCTGGGCATCTCGGTACCGGTAGTTCTCGATGGAAGCTGCAGATCCCGTGTAGGCGTTGCGAACACTGCAATTCTTTGTTTTGTGAAGACTTCATTACCCAGCAGGCATTGCGCTGCATTGATCTGAGATGAGGGGGGGTCTTTTATATTATTCAGCTTCCGAGAGAAATAGTGAAGCATTACAAAGCAACGGTTCCCTCTATTACCCAGCATTTTATTTCCAGAGTGAACATAACACCCACATCTTATCCTGAAATAAACTCTGCTGACACAAACTACAAACAGGCTATAACTCTTTATTATTGTCAAACCGTAGTAATAGAAATGTGGTATCACATGATACAACAAAGCATAGCTGTTCAAATTACCTTATTATTGGACTTTGATGTGACCGGCTTCCTATCACTTTTTACTCAAATAAACAGACATCGGTTTATTGGACAGTAGCTATACATTACATACATTTTTTGCTCTATAGTTTTATGTAATTACACTTTTTAAAGGACTCTTACAGTTGGTGACAATCAATCATTTGTTGACTTCAGGATATAAAGGTATTTACCTTTTTTGTAGGTATGTTTAATCATGTTTATTCACTCACTATTTCTGCATACACAAACAAGATATACAAACAGATAAACTTTCTCCTCAGCTCAGACTGACAAACCTTCAATTTGACTTGTGCAGCTAATTCTCTTCAGCAGCAACACTGTAATGTAAAAAACTGTCAAATTACTGACTTCCATTCAGAAATCTAAGACATCAAGTGCAATTCTGCATAATGTCATGTAAAGTACAATATGCGTTGTTATTTATAAAGGAAACACTAATAATCCTGGTACAACTCCTCACATCATGTTTATTTAGTCTCTTAAAGCTGTGAATCAGATGAGCAAGTCTTGTATTATTGATGTCATCTGGTAATGTTGTGGTTAAAGGACTCTACATGTAGCCTAGATAAATGTTGCAGACATCACAGTAAGTGCCTAAGAGGGTGAGTGATCTGTTGTAGAGTGTGAGTTCATGGAATCCAGAGGCCATCTACTGGACAAACACAGAATTAGCAAACTTCTGGATTTATTTCAGACAGTGGATGAAGACAACAAAAAACACATCTGAGCTCCTGAGTCTTTCAGGAGGAAGCAAATAAATCCACAAGGGAGAAACTGAAAACCATAAAAAATGTTTTTCCTTGTGGTTGTTTTATGTGACATGTGACATTTTTTCAACCGTTAAATCGGACAGTGCATTTAAAATACACATCAGCAGCATGGCTACACTCTTCCAGGTTCGCAAGTGTATTGCATCTTAATTCATCTTAACTCCTCGTTGAGGAAATGAAGATGAATACACTTCAATCAGTCAAATCAAAATGATTACTTTTGTTCAATGTGGTGAATACTTGAAAACATGTGTGACAGTTTGATCACATCCTATGATATGTGGATGAAAACTGACATCATGTAAATCTACAAAATATAAAGGGATAGAATTTGCATGATGCATTGTCCATTTCAACACCACTACATGAGTTTATAGTTAAATCAATAACTCCCTGAAAGCACTATACAAGCCAAACATTGTGATATTTATAAAAGTAGACTTTATGGCCGGGCTGTTGTATTGGATCACTTTCGATTTTACACGTGTACCTAATGTGGATGATGTTCTTTAATGGGAAATTAGTTTTGTTTATTATATGGGAGTTTTATTACTGATTAATTATTCATAATCTAACCATCAATAAAGAAATTAAGCACGTTCCTTGGGATTGCCAGCAACAACCTGAGTCTGATTAAGACCATTCTGTGGCACTTTGTCAAGTGGGAGTGACTGTTGTGATAGTTCTTCGCTATCACAGTTCATAAAATTTCTCCCTCAAATCCAGCATGTACACTTTGCCCTTTAACTGCTGTGTCACGTTCCTGCTAAGGCTGCATGCAAACACTAAGGTACCACACAGTGTTGCACAGTAGGATGTTCTGCATGGGCTATAGTCCTCTGGATGTTGACATAAACAGGGCAGGCAGCTGTCTACGCCTGCAGAAAGAAACCTGATCCGCCCTGGGGCTAGGGAATCATTGCAATGAACAGTGGAGGGTTAAGCGCACACATGTTCTGCTGTAATGGTTAGTTTATGTTTTTGACTGTAAGATCCGCTTGTCAACATCCCCTAAACCTCCAGCAGCGGTTGTTTGCATGTGCTGTGCTGGGCTGTTGCTTCACTGTGCATTCTGAAGAAACAGATGTGAAATTTTAAGCTGTGCATCGTGACTTTCTAACAGCGGATTCATTTATCTGTTTTGACTCTTATCTTTATTGCTAGGTTGGTAATATAAAGGGAAATTATGAAGGTTTTTCAGATGCCTTAGAAAATGTCACTCCTTTCCCTCCTTCACCAAGTACTTTAAAGACCTAACTTGTGTGCTACATTTTCTCGTTTTAATGGTGAACCCTTTAATTCAGTTTAAGCTTAAACTCTCACAACAAATATCAGAGTGGGAATGTGCTCTTAGTACTCATGATGGATGCCAGTTCACGATGCCTAACCATTTCCCCCCCTGTAAATCCAATCACAGCTTTCTATAGAATGTAAGGAATGTTTACTGAGTGTGTGGAATAAGTGCAGGTGGTATCTGATGTGTTATGACCATTTGAACTATATACCACAGGGGTCAGTGCTGGATATACACTATATGAGTCATTTAGAGAATTGAGTGCCATTCAACTGTACCACGCTTAAAATATGAATAAACTTGATATAATGTACAGCCGAACATAAAGCTTGGCTCAGTGACCTCCCTCAGTGTAAAAATATATATTCAGGAATCAAATATTTTAAGATAAGAAGAGAAGATGTTCTTACGATCCTCTGTTCAGTTGTTCTTCGGGGGGAAAAAATGCATGAACCCTAAACCACAGCGTATACAAACGTATCCTTTACATAACTTTTATTTGGAGTTCCCAACAGAAACGATAGGACTGATGACTGTAGTGAAGAACTTCCAGTCAAACTTGAGAGAGTACATATTTTCACCTGGAACATGCTGTACCTGCAGTGGAAGACTTATCTCAGGAGGGGGACACAATAAAGTTTCCACTTAATATTCATCGAGTAGGATTTGAAAACACCAATGTCTCACTTGAAAAGGTTTAAGCTTTCCAAATAAATGTGTCATAGAAACGTTTTAAAGCCAGAAAGTACAGAGTTAAAAATCTGCTTATTATTATTACTACAGAAAACATGGACCCTGGATAGATTATTTTTAATGTTTGGGACGTTGAATTAATTAATTTGGGATATTTTTGTTACAATTTTTCAAGCTACTTCAGGGGCAGTTTTATTCCAGATAGTCAACAGTTATGGATTCTACAATCACAATATGTGCAATTGGATCAATACTTCCCTTTTAAAAAAAAAGAAAATTAGTTGAATCAGTGCACAGTCCAATAAGTCCTTATGTCTAAACTAAGGCCGGTAATACAGTATGTTCTGTATGATTGTTTCAATAGCAACCTATAAACGTGGATTCTCATTAGAAAACATACAGGTGCTTGAGTCATAAAGACAAAGATAAACGATCCTATGGTTATTATTAGCAACTAAGAGCTCATGAAACTTAATATATAATCACACTCTTATGGAACCATATGTCTTGAATATCATTGACAAAATCCTCTAAAATACTTGATTGTTTATGATACACAAATACCAGCTGTATCAAACTTGATAATCACATTCTCGACATGATTTTCCTGTAAAATAAGCCACACAATATAAGTGAATTATGAGTTGCCCTATCCCCAAAGAAGTGTCAGTAACAACTTGATTGTTTCTATTTTTTATCTTTTTCAAAAATGGGAAAATATCCATGAAAATCACTTTTGTGTCACTGATTGACCTTGGCCATTTTTGAGGGTTCGTACAAAGGTCCTACGGAGCAGGTTTTATAGGGGGAAAAGGATCTCGGTGAGGATGCAGAGGTCTCAAAAACATATCTATAAAATATGATTAATTCAGCTTTATAGGGTACTGCCTCTTTTCCCCCGTTGAAATTCTCAACACTATCAGTACACTTGTTATCATAAAATGTTGCAAGCTGTAAATTGATTCTACTTTATGTTGAGATGTTGATGTCTACAGAATCTACAGTCCACAACAAGCTTCCATATAGGAACATTAAACTACATATCTTATCACTCTCATTTACTCCCTCTTTTATATGTGCTTTATGTGATGGTGCACTATTTGTCATTATGTTTGTTAATTTCAATTTCATATGGTTGAAAAACAATTCAATTGGTCCCTAACCATAGATATAAAGTATATTTACATGACAACAGGACAGTGTTAACAACCTCATCATTTTGTAAATGGGTTTTTATTCAATACAATACACTTCACTCGGTTTGTTTATTTTGACAGTTTCTGATTTCTTCTAGCTTCTTTCAGTTGAGACTTCTAGCTGTAAACGTGTATCTGCCCCCTAGAGAGTTGGAGAGAATGATCCACGCACTTATTGACTTGATTATGGCAACTCTGCTTGTAGGTTTTGACCAGTAATCCATTCAACACCTGCAGCTACTTCAAAATGCTGCTGCTCCCCTCCTGACTGGAAAGAAAACTGGAAAGGGACCACATTACACGTGTTGCACTCCCTCCACCTGTGTACATGATGTGTTTACAAGATCAATTTAGAATACTGTTGTTGGCATCTAAAGTGCTTAAAGGAGCCAATAGCTATTGTAATAGTTACAATAGCTTAACTTCATGTTCGCACTCAAGCTAGAGCACTGAGGTCAACCAATCAGCTGTCCTGGATGTGCCTAAACTAGGCTTAAAAACAAAGGCAATAAAGCCTCAGAGGAAGCTGCACCAATCTTTGATTACAATCTTTGATTATAATCTTTGTCAAGACTTTTATGATATATGATGTTTTCTTAACTCTGTTCTTTGTTCTGTTTTGAAGCCCAGACATGGGTGGAGTGGAAGGTTATATAACAGGGACAGCACAGTCAGCAAGAAAGAGCAACCACATTATTTAGAGAGGGTTATCTACTTGATATAAAAGGAAGAGTCACCAATAAAAAAAAAACATATTTATGGCTTTTTTTTCCCATTCAAGTCTATTCGTTAATCATTAACAAATCACACACATCATGACATACCAAAATATCTCTCGTAATGTGTTCCTATAGTGTGATTCATAAAAAAATCTATAAACTGCAATAATGATTTTAAACTTGTTATTATGTTTGTAAGATATCAGATGAAGACTATATATTTGTATCTTCTAAAATGACTTTCTCTATCTTGCCAATTGATTTAAACAAAACTTGGATCTAATAAGAACTTTCTCATTGACCGGAAAATTTAAAAAAAATAAGTTAGCCTTTACCATTTGACTTATTAAATTATGTCTGTCTGCAAAGGTTTCACTCATGGCTTCGCTGTAAACCAGTGATTTCTACCTGTGTCTACTAGCAGCAGTTTCATGTTTTACAGGAGTCTCTGCTGTTCCAGCACCATGGACAGAGTATGAGTTCGAAGCAGCCTGTGGTTTCAGGAGGCCCAGCTGACACAGTAAAAGTTTTCTCATTAGCTCAGTTAATCATTTATAGGCATTTTTGTGTTTTCATTTCAAATTGAAATGACTCACTCACCCACATAATCATATATGATTTCCAGTGACCTTAGGCTGTCCTGTGACATACTGCCTTTTGGAACAGCATGAACCAGCATTTTTCTTTGGATTTGTAGGACACCGACAACGATTAAAACCCAACATTTAATCAAGGAGAGGAATGGAGAGATAAGATTCAAGCCGATAACTTACAAGCAATTTCAAACAGTGGTTCCCAATCTTTTTTTTCCTTGGAGCCCCGCCTCCTACTTGTACCTAAGAAGAGCTGAGACCCCATAGTACCCACAAAAAGTGATACATTGCTTTCAGAAATAAACATATTTAAAAGTTAAGATTGATCAAATCCTCAAATATGCCTGGACATGTATTCTTACAGATCATTGTATACATTTCCGTGTATGTGCCTTTTAAAATTGTGATCAGCATATCAGGTCCTTTAACATGATTTTATTCAATACTTGCAAATCTAATTTTGGCAGAGCCTTGCGTCCCCCTTGTCATGTTAGCCCCTATTTGTCTATTCACCTTCTTTCAATACAGATGAGATATCTCAACCAGCATCTGTTGTCCAAGCACAGCATAAAGAGTAAGGGGAACCAAGTGGCAACCTAGGAAGCTGAGATATGAACACAAGACAGAAGTTCCAAAAACTGAGTGTCCAGGTGAGGCTGGCTTCAAAATAGTGTCAATCCCCATTAAGCCCCATTGTAAAATGCATTTATTTACAGCAGACCATACCTGACTTGTCAGCTAGTTTAATCATTTTCATACATTTATTTATTTTTGTGTCTTGTGCAAATGAGTCTGCCATGTTGTTGGCTTCACTCTATCACTATAGGGTGCGTCAGCAGTGAGTCCACTGAAGTCATGACACTAGTTTCTTTAGTCTGTACAAAATGGGTGACTCTCTGACCTTTGCTTGTGTTACATTTCATCACATCTTATCCTGGGTTTGGTTGTGTCAGCAGAAAGTAACAGTTTTCCTGAAAGTTTAAAGTAAGTCAGTAACCAATGGGGCTGGCCTAGCACTTCCTGGTGATTTATAGGGCTGATGATGTCATCACTGACATCACTGGATCATACCAACTCAGATATGTTTTCTCTTGTTCATTTCATGCATCTTGTCATTTATCTGTTTAAATGTCATTTAGTTGGGTAGATGAGCTCATGTTAATTTCAGGGTTTGTTTTGATTTCCTTGTCTTAAGAAAAATGTCCACACCCTCCTTATATCCATGTTACACTCAGTTACAAGCAGCCAATCTGTTAATTGAGCATATAAAGCTAGGAGAAGTTTGCTTTGGCAGGTAGAAGGGATGGGCTTATAAAGCCTCATGAAGCCATGGGGCTCTCTTTCTATTTGCACAGAAATAGAATCAGAGCTTTGGGGTTCACACTCAGGAAAAACAGGGACATCTGGTGGCATACTGAAATTAAAGCAGCCATTTAAATAATGGGGAAAAAAAATATATCTTCCCAGTTTGTAGTTAGGCACCAAAACTTTGAAGCTGTCAAACCCATGCAACACTTTGAGAAGCGCCTGTGACATTTGAAGCTTCAAACGTCATCAGTCACATGACACTTCGAGTCAACAGACAAATGGGTAAGGTTGGTCCATATAGTCTAAAGAGTCAAACGCTCTGGCATTGTGCAAATTACAATTACAATTTACAAATTACATAAATAAAACACTGATGGACAATGTTTGTTGGAGCACAAGACCAAGATTGTTGTCTTGCATTAGCATATATTATGACCTCATACTAAGGTTTAAAGGTATGAGCATTGTATAACTGTACCTGACGGTGTCCTTTCTGGGGAGGCTGGCAGCCTGTTCCAAAACCAGGCTGCAGATTTGCTCAGGCCTGTCCTGAAAAGATGGCTGCAGGGGATCTCTCAAGGAAATGTTGAAGAAGTATGACAAGAATGAAATGGAAATCAATAAAATACTAAAACCTATTTCTGAAATAAGAGCAACATTATGTGAGTATCATCATTTATCAGTCATTTAATCAAACTGCAGAAACAGAACAGTACTCTCTATCAGTTTATTCATGAGATGTGAGCTGATTCTCTCCTGTGATTGTTGTCTCCGGCTGCCTTCCTGCATATTCAGGTGTTCATGGACGGTATGTTCAGTACAAGCAGAAAGGAACAAAGGGTGACAGGGCAATGGTACCTCTCTCTCACCCCCTTAGCAGAGTTACAAAACTCTGCATTCTTTCCTTAGATCCTTACGATAACAACGGCCGTGCAGTCTTTGAATAGCAGGTAGACCTATTATTGATGTGAGCCTCAAATTCCTGGACCATTCATCCATCTCAGGCCTCCTTTTCAACTCAGAGATGTGTTTGCTCGTCACACAATTGAATCACACATGCCGCTTTCCAACAAATTATCTGTCACCTGCTGCGACTTTGCTGTAATAACTTGATTTATACAGTGCAAGCAAGCAGAGAGGGCCATACTTAAAAAACAAAACAAAAGGAGAAATAAGATATGGTTCAGTTTCTATTTTTTATTTTCTAGTCTCCATTTATATTGTAAAATCAAAATATTTGACATACAGATTGTAAAAACTATGCAAGGATACAGAAACATAATTTTCAGCATTGTAAATATATATATTCAATATGAGTATCAAAGGTCACTCATGATTCAAGTTACTTTCCTATAAAACCTAAAAAAATAGCAGAAGAAGAATGAGCATTTGTATAACAAGTTATTTTCTGTGGGGTGAAAACATGTCATAAATGTGAGACATCCCCATACATGTTTGTACATTATGCATTTTTATTTTCCTCTCATACGTCCATCTAAGTCAATTCTGGCCTGTACTGTCTGTACCGAGGGTCAGCTGCTCCAGCTTTTAGGGACAGGGTCAAACATGACACCAGTCTTTACGGTGTCTCCTTTCAGTGTTGACCGTCCACATCTGTTTCTGTTTGCAGAACTCATCACGTTTTCCACCCTCATCTTCATGCGGCTCATCGGGCCTTCTATGAGTGGGATCTTTCAGCAGCCCTATGTTTCCTCTCTTTGATCAAAGAGGTGTCATGTGTTCAGGTGCTCGCTGCTCGCCTCTTCTCGCTCTTGTTGCTTCAAACGCCACTTTATTTAGCGAGTGCTCTCACTCTGAGCCTCAAACGATTGGTCTGAATCTGGTGGCTCTAGAGTCCGCCCCGACATGATGGCCGTTGCTCTGAGGAAGAGAAATAATCGATCTCATGAGTAAAAATATGCTTGAATCACACGTGAATTCAAGAGAAGAATTTTTTTCCCCCGTCATTAATAGTCACCTCAAGATGCTCAGTATGTTGGCTTGGCGTTTCTTTAAGGATCTATCTAGGTTGATTGTTCCAGGACTGCAAACAGGAAAACAGCAAAGTCACTTAATGGTACCAGAACCTTTGACATACATGCGCTGTCACGTACATTTATAGTTGTATTTATATTTATAGTTATTGCTTTAGTTAAAGAATACCCCACTTGAATAAGAATTGTACAACACTATTTGTGTCTCTCTCTGTAACCTGAAAAACTCTTATCTTTACAGGCTCACAAAATCTTTTATGCTACAAGTCACGAGGCACGAGGAATCGACCTCACATGTCGCATCTGGCTCTCTTAGCTGTTATTAGTTGGTGACATTTTTGTTTGCTATTTCTATGAAACAGGAATTCCTTACATAGCTTTTAACTGCTTCTATCTAATACGCATTTCACCCCTCCATCCTCGGAGCCAATCAGAAACAAGTGTTGAGCACCAGCCTGAGATGATTCTACTCCCTCAGGCTTCAGCTGTTTTGTTTTGACGATCACAGCCACAGATAAGCAGACGCTATTGAACACAGTTGGGTTATTAATAGCTCTGCATTGAAAGGAGGTGTTCCCTCACTCTGCATCACTCCTGCTTGCCCCCAATAGGTAATTAAACCGTCCTTTGTATATGAATCAGGATGTGATGGAAAGTCAAGCATCACATGGGTTTTCAATTGATGCTTTAAAGTATAGGGCCCAGTTTTACCTGAGTTTGCAGAAGTTGGTGCAGGTTTGATCTCCAGGGATTGCACAGGCGCAGCGACAGGTTGACCTCCTACGCCGGGAAAGAGAATTTCCCAGACCATAAGCTGTTGTCTTACTGCAGTGAGAAGACATGCAGATGAAATAAACAGTTTGCAGACTTTGCTCTTTGAAACTGTAATGTAATATAATTATAACATTATAATGATATAATACAATTATAAAGAAAACATATTTGTAGTCTTCTGTGTTGCATTATTAACAGATGAAAAGATCCTAAAGGTCATGGTACAAGTCAATATCAGTATCAGTGAAATCATCACCTGGGTGTGTTGATCCAGATGATGTCCAGGTGGCAGAAGTAGTGGCACTCAGAGTCCATCTGGCTGCTGCAGGCACAGCGCTTCGTCCTCACTCTTTGTGTCGGGACGTCGTCATCAGCCTCCGCATGTAGCTGCTTCATCACAGGGAGCCCAAAACCTGGTTAGAGACAAAGAGAAGCTCAGTATCAGGGATCAAAACCCAAGTCAAGCCAACATATTGTCAACTGCCCTCTCCACCTTAAATGTTTTTCACTGAAGGATAATTATGTTACATTACTTCTCTATTCTGTTTACAATTTGCAGGTGAGAAGTTGACAGAGATTTTTAAACTGTTCCTGAAAAATGATTTCCATAGAACTCATCACTCTTACAGTGAGCAAACAGACTTATTTACACCATGGAAATACGAGAATTTCTTCACTTTTTCTTGTTAAGGTCAAAGGTAGCTCAAAACAATAAATCTGAAAGGCTTACAAAGGAAAAAATACTTTAAAAAAATGTGTTTTAAAGAAAATCTCTAAGGACGAACACTACACATAGAGTGTTTAAAAGATAAATCACAAACTAGCGGGCTTTGTTTGATCATTTGTTCCTCTGTGCTCCTAGGTGTTCAGTGCTTCTGTACTTGTCAAAACATGTATGAGCACAGGCATACAGTGATGGATCCTTTATGTACAGTGTGACTAGCATTAAAGACACTGTACAAACAGTGTGTGAGCCACACTCTGCACATCTTACAATAACACAATGGAAATGTTTATTCTTCATGTATAGCTAAGAAGATCTTTAATTCTATGGAGTGATGAAGGCTTTTTAAAAATGTAATGCACATACAGCTTTATCAATAATATATACAAGATAAATAAAATACTTACCCTCCTGCACTGATGCCCAAAAAGTGATGAGAACGAGCAGGCTTGTGTCAGGAGACATATTTGATAGCAGATGGATGAAGCTCTCCAGAGAGATTATAATCCGTTCAGACAAGGCTGTGTTTCCAATGTGCTGCTAGCTGCTGCTGTTTGTCAGCAGGTTTGTGACAAGAGTGTCTGTCTTATACCTCTCCTCTCCCTTACATGATGTCATCATAGAAGCTCCACCCTCAGTATCAATCCTCAGAGCCTCAGTGTATACGACCCCAGGGTGTTCAAACCTGCAACATAGTCCAAGAGCATCTGAAGCTTTTATATCCACTCTGTGACACCATGCTGAGGGACTTTCATGTCAAAGTTTGTCTTTGAATGAAGAATGATCGCTTCACTCTCTGGCTGTACACCGGGTTTGAGATGGAGAGAGCGGGAGAATGAGGTTGATATGAGGTCTGAGATAGAGTGAGAGGCATCACATATTATGTTAGATCAGAGAGATGGAGGGTTGATTAATGTGGGATATGAATATGTTCTACAAAGTAATGGAGGGCCAAAGTAACAAATCCAAATGAGTGACTCTGAAGAAGTGAATCAGGATAGAAGAGATGATTCTGGATGGGTAATTACAAGAGCAGAGACTTTTTCTTTTCAGTATTTATTTTTTAATCTCCTCATGTTAAAACCAGAACTATGACTCAGATAATAGAAAACAACGAATGCATTTTAAAACAGCATTTTGTTTATTTTGAGTAATTGATAAAGACGTTTATATTGAAGTAGGGGATGACTAAACCTCCAACCTTCAAGAATTTACTACAACCATAAAAATGTTAAACTAACCAGTGTGATATTTTTAAAATATATGATTTCAATATTAATGAAGGTCAGTTGCAAGTAGTTCTTCATTATAGACTTGCATCGATTTTTACAATATATGAAGAAGGTTGCTTGGACCTTTGGTGAATTATCACCTAAATTCGCAGCATCATTCAGCTTTTCTGGAGCTTTATAGTAAGTTACAACTCAGGCCATCACAATAGGCCAATACATTCCTGGTTAAGATCACTAACAGCTCCCATCTGGGCCCAGAAGCCCCAGCTGTTAGTGGCAAATGATCCATAAACACCATTGCACCTAACATCATACAGCAGACAGAAAAGTCATGAACATTATATAGGGGGAACGTTTCCTTCAACAGTTGGTGGGGCCCACAAAAAACAAATGTTTAAGGAAGCGAATTATGGACTCAGAAGTGTTCATTTACACAACTCTAAAGGATTACGCTCAATTCAGTAGTTGGCTGATTTATTAATAAACAACTTTCGTCTGAATGGTTTTCAAAAATAACTTAGGAGGTCTAAATGATCTGTTGTGTTTTTACTGTCCCAAGATAACAAAAAAAAATAGTTGTTGCAGTTGCCATGTGAACGTGAAAATAAATTCCTGATTGATGCATCCATGATGGCTACAGAGAAGCTCTCTGCGTTTCCCTGCCAGCAGGCAGCAATGCTCAGTCACGTAACAATCCACATAGTGCCCAGTGAGCAGCTCAGCCATGTTAGAAAGCTAAATGTCAGATTTCAAATATGTTAAACAGCTAATGCACATTCAAACTAGAGACATTATCATATGTTGTTGCTTTTGACTTGTTACGAGTATATGCTTTGTAACAGAACGGTTGTATAAGGCAATATCACATGGGAAGGAGTGCTGTTGCTGTTTCCAGTTTAAAAGTCAGATATACATTTGATTCAATGTATTCATTTTTCTTTCTCATAAAACCATCTTGTTTCACCATCAAGTGTTTTCTTAGTATCAGTTTTAAATAAAACCTGACACTGGAGCAACAAAGAGAGCAATACAGAGGTCAGACAGCATGTCTCCTCTTTGTATTAATCTGTGCACAGAACAGATGTCAATAAAAAAACAGGGCACATTCAAGTTTACAGAACACAGGCCAACCATTCAGTTACTCACACACCGTGTTCACACATCATCATCATCGCTTTTTTCTACATCTTTTGCTCCCAGACCCTCAGAGGAGGAACAGTGTGTGTGTGTGTGTGTGTGTATGAGTTAATCTGGATATTCTATATGTCTACATAATCTGTCAGATTCCCAGTTTTCTCACATAAAGATTTGAGGAATGTGTGACGCAGTGATGAGATTGCCACACAGCTTCTTGATAGCACAGATTTTTCCGACACATTCTTGCACCAGAGGTTATAAGTTCAGCTCCCTCAGGAGCACAGATGTGCCCCTCTCCACAGGCATCCTCACATTAAGCAGCCCTATCTATGAAAATTAGATAGCTTGTAAAAGGCAAATCAGAGGAAAGGCATCAGGAAGAAGAGTCTCTTTTTATTTAGCCACGCCAAAGTGTCTCTGACACAGGTGTTTGTTTTTAATTTGCAACCTTTCCTCCTCTGGTCACGCCTTTGAATACACAACCTCCCTCTCAGCCCTCTGTCTCTGTATCGTCAGCATGTACAGGACTATTAAGAGGAAGAATTTTCCATCACTCCAATCTAATTTTGATGCAGGTGTCTAAAAATAAAAGCGCTTCATTGTTGTTTTGTAACATCGTCTTGGAATGTCAAGTCACAGCAGCAAACATCTTTTGGCTTCTTGTCAACACACAAGCTGTCCTCAAGTCATCTTTATATAATCCACCTCCTGCTGTGATGTCAAACATGTTGTGCGAAGTGCACCAGGGACAGAGAATGTAAACCACTCAGAGGATGACTGTGATACAGCATATGAGCAATAAAAATAGTGAAGAAATGTGATATGAGAAGGTGGTAAGAATGATGGAGGGTTCACATGGGGAGGATCAAAAGCCTCTGGAGGTGGAGGATAGGTGGAGGATAATAAAAATAAATCAGATATGATAAGGATAAAATAATGTCTTCTTAAAGGTGTGTTTAACCCTTTTGACCCCAAATAAAACTGAAACCAAGGAAACCAGAATGTCAAATGATACCAGTGTTTATGTCGTCATGCTAAACAAGTACTGATGAGATTCATACTTTGATGGAGTTCTAACAGTGTGTCATTTAGTGGAGACATCTAGTGGTACTACTGAAGACATACAGCTAACTCGAAACAGAACAGATGATGAATAGTTTGATAATGGTCGGTTTATATTTGCTATGTAATCATTGATGAGGCCCTTTGCAGATACTGACAGTTGAAATGAAAGTAAATAAAACGGTGAGTATCATGTGCTACAGAAACTACATAAATCTCATCCAAACTTTGAAACCCACATGAGACTCTAAAAATGTGATATGCAGCTCTAACAACAAATCAGGCAATATAATTCAGTAGAACGCTGTACAGTCCCTGCAGCAGAGTTAAACTGATGAATCTGTGGGAAAGTAAAGCTAGCTGAGAGAAAGTTGTTTTAACTACTTTGCATTTCTGTTCAAATTTCCCCCACAGATTTTATAGAGAAGCAATACTTTTTTTCTCAATATGTAAAGAAAATTAGCAATTAAAAAAGACAATTCAGATTCATCATTCTTAAACAAACGTGTTTAGGAAAAGAAGCAAAAAGGGAAACTATACTTCACAGAGGGACACCACACATGAATATTTATCAAAGAGGTGTGAAGTGAAACCGAATTGTCACAATCTACCATCAAAGATGGCAAAATCCCCAAAAACTTAAGACAAGGTATTGCATACAATCGTAGAGTGCAAAGTACTACTAAAAGTTGTAACCTGCTACAAGAACCAGAAAGAAATGTTCGTTCTCTGCGACAGTTTTCCGCTATTTTGGTTTCTTTTAGAAGAAGATACTCTTGAGTCATCAGTCTTTAACGTTCATGATGTAGTTTTTGGTCTAAAATCCAACCTCACTTTACTAGTGTGAAAGCAATCCAATCTTGGGAAATTCTAAAATAACTATGGAACAATTTGTCTTTGAACTTCCATAATCTGAATTAAGACAAAAGAAGTAAAAACTCAATAATCAGACAATTATCTATATGGCTTTGTAGGGGCTGGCGCTGATCCCAGCTGTAAAAACAAAATTATTTAATGAGCAAAATATACGTAATTATACTGTAAAAATGGAAAATGGAAAAAAGGCACAACTTCAAGGGTGTCTGGTGCATTTTTTATTTCTTCAATGACTAGAAACTTTGCTTTGTGTGAAATCTGCAGGGCACTTAATCCTTCTGTACCAGCTAAACTTGATCCCTCATCTTTTTTTTTAACATTTCAAGTCACAGAAACATCATGAAAAAGACAGAAAAAAACATCCTTTTCCATTAAAAAAAGTAAAAAAAAACTTGAAACAATGATCATGTCATCAAACAACAATAAATAAGGAGCGCTCTTCCCTGTACAAAGATATACTCTAAGCTAAAATCTTCCGTAATAAAAAATAGATCTTCAGTGCAATTCCTTTGACACTTTTCTGCTGCTCCTTCAAAATCTCCACGATGCCGTCTCTCTGTTACCCTGGTATTAAAGCAATGGCCTTTAGAACAGAAACAATCAAAACACCAAATATGAACCCCCTTGGAAAACAAAACAGATATAAAATTTCACAGCCTTCTCTATGTACTGTACATCTCATAACACAAACCTGGACAGAAAAGGCACAAGTAACTTCAATTTGAGTAATACTGGACAAAATTTGGACAAACAAAAACTGGAATTATTTTTAATGAAAGATTTTGGTCATTTACCAATGTATCCATATTTCATTTACATATATTTAAAGAGACATTAAGATAACCCATATAGGATATATTTGTGTATATGTATAATTTATATATATAGATAGACAAATTATTTTACAAAGAAAAAAGTGCATTTTATAACAAACCTGAATATTGCCAAAGAACAAACATTTAAGTTAACAATAGTATTGAAAACTTTATAAAAAAACAAAGCAATACAAAACAAGACTAGTGTAGCAACCAATAAAGCAAAATTGGATGCATGATGCATCAAGGTGTGACACTTTTAAGTGCTCTCGTCTGTTCTGTCTCCTTTAGCTCCTCCCTTTTCTGCACCACCACCAGACTGTGGAACTTCCCCCTCTGGTTGCTGTCCAGTGCCGCGCAAGGCTAAGGCGGCTGCAAGACTTGGGGATGCGCTTGAACAACTGTCTTTGATGCAGCGTTCGGGTGTCTCCGTAGCAGAGCTGCCAGTATGGGTGGAGCTCTGTGAGCTGCCATATTGCTTCGAGTCTGTGACCTCCACCTTTTGTTTTGAACATGTGAGTGCTGTGCTGTGAACACACCGTGCTGATTGGCTGGTTCCTGCTACCTGGTGCTCTGACCAGGGGTCTCCAGGAGTCCTAAGCCCTTGAGTTCTGGGGGTCCCGCCCCAGTAAGATTCAAACCTGGCAAATGAAGGCCCTTCCATGGGGGGAGAGGTTGGGGACGAAGGGGTGGTGGGGTGTGACCTCGTTCTTGCCTGTACTATTTGGATCCCGCCGATGGGGATCATTGGATAGGGGACCCTGGCTTGTTGGGAGTGCATGGGAAGATGGCTGAAGGTGGTGTCTGCTGTTTGAAGGCCAGGATAACCCTCACAGGTGGAGAGACGGAAAGCAGGTGTATTCAAGCTGGACTCTGGCAATGTTGATCCCTCAGTACCACTTTTGACCTATAGGGGGAGCAAAGACTTCAAAGTTACATTTCAGGGACTCTCTCAGGCTTTACAGGAGAAAACTGACTAAATGTTGCTTATTTCTCATTTTAAATTTCTAAAGGCAAAAAAAAAAAAAAAAAAAAGACTCACCTGTTTAGCGTGACTACCCCTTATCCCTGGCGTCTCCCATGGCAGGTACCCAGGGTTCCTGTGCTGTAACCAGAGCGGGGAAGGGAGGGTCCTAGCTTGTGATGAGCGGTGGCAGCCAGGTGAAACAGTCCGCAGAGGAGAAAGAGGTCTGATGGGAGATGGTCCTCTCTCAGGGGAAGATGAGAAATGTCGGGTGGGAGATGAAAGCTCTGTCCTGGGGGAGAGGCTGTGAATGGGTGGTGAAAGCTCCAGGCGGGGGGAGAGGCTGCGGCTGGGGGAGCAGCCCTCACTGCTGGGAGAGAAAGCTCTTGGAGATGCCTTCCAGCCCCGCCGGGAGAACAGCGCTCTTCTGCTGCCTGGGGAGGCAGCTCGCCTGCTCTGCCACACTCCCCTCGGCGAGAGCTCCCGACCAGGGCTGAGACTAGCACACAGGCGCTCGGCTTCAGGGGTGCCCTGCTGAGAATGCCAGGAAAGCCCTCCCGCCGACGGTTGTGTGTCAGATGAACAGGAGGACGGCGGGTCATCATGAGACGCAGACTCATCTTCCTCCTCATCGTCCTCATCGTTGTCGTCATCTTCTTCGGACTCCTCCATGTCGGAAAACTGGTGTTCCTCCTGTTCCTCCGAGCCACATGCACGCTCATCACTCCCTGCTGTTTGTGTACACACAGAAAAACACACTTTTTTTAAAGCTGCTGAGAGAAGTTCTTAACTAGCTGTGAATCAGAAGTGATACTGATGCTTTTGTATGACCTATAGCAAACAACACCAAAATGGAGAAGATTTTTCTATATTTTCTATGATGTACTTTTTAATGTCTTTGACCAGTGCAAGGGGGTCGGCATCAGATGATTTACATCATGCTAAGGAAATAGCCTTTTCTTTTACATTAAAAGAGAGAATAACACACGCACTACTCTTGCTTAGCTTCACCATTTATTGGAAGAAAAAAAACACAACGTTCGGTCCCTCTGGATCTTTGACAAGTGTGCTCCAAAACAATTCCCACCACTATGATCTTTAGTAGACAATGCTCTGCCTAACCTGTGTGCACAGGTGTGGGATATTTGGTCTAATTATAAGTGTCTCTCAATCATCATCAGTAACATGTGCAGAGTCAAATGTGCACACACAGTGGGAGGAGCATTGTCTGCATTAGATCATGGTAGCGGTGGAAATGTTTTGAGAGGACGCTTGACAGAGGTCCAGAGGAACGGAAATGTTGTGGTTTTTGAATAATGAATGGTTATGCTGAGGTCACGCCCTACGCACCTCATTCATGAGCTAGTTGGAACGCTCCCACATGTAAGTCAGCTCAGCTACGTCACATATAACTCTTAGCCTTAAAAAAACAAAATCCTTTGTGCAGTTTTTTACAGTGAGTTAATAAATAAATAAGTTATAGAGACCAAAACTGTTTTTTTGCACTTCCACATAAATACAGCAGCTTAGCATCTGTTGCTACTCTTGTTTGATCTTCAAACAGAAACCAGGCTAATTCTGATTGACTGTAGGAAATATACCAACTATGCATACATACCTCATAAAACCACCCCCCCCCCTTCCATTCATATTGTTTGATTAAAAACTCCTATTGCTGAATGTACAACAGACAAGAATCTTCATAATAACACATAAACAAGCACAAAGGGTTAGGACAGCAGTTTCTGACACACCTCCACAGCCCCCACCCAGCAAACCCATGTTATAAATAGATTGAGGATGAAAGACTGAATAGCACCATGAATCTATTCAAAAACTACTCAACAGCCTTGTGAATGGAAAAAGTGTTTAAATGGCGCGTCTTGGCTGTGAGGAGTTAAGTCTGTCAGCATGAATGAGACAGGGAAAGGAGGGTTGCTAGAGGAAGGTTAGGAGAAAGAGTGCGAGGTTTTGAGGCGGTTTTGTGGCTCATTTCGGGGACAAACTTAAGTGTTGAAGTAAGTATTGTCATTCGCCAGCAACACATTCTAGACAAGGTGTCCTGGCCAAACTGTTCTGTATTCTTCATTCATTTATCTTCTACCTTTTTCATATTTCTTATGCAAGGCCACTGGGAAGAGAATAGAACATGGTGTTGCATAAGCTGTCAGTGCTGAGCAGCTACCATTTTTCACAGGCAGAAGTTCATACAGCTGTGTACAGATGCAACCACCTTAAATGTCCTGTGTTTTTTCATGGCTGCCAGCTGCTTAAAATGTGACAGCTGTTCATTTACACATTTCTTCAGGTGATTAGCTGGTATTTGAAATAGACTAGAGATAATAGTCCTTTTGTGTTATTGCAGTGGGATCAAAGTTGCCCGACCGCTCTCTCTATTCAAATACATGTAGATGCCAGTTGCTTGGAATAGGACTTACAATGTAACGTACACATATTTTCATCGAGTGAACCTTTCATTAGCACCTGAGTTAATAATTGAATCAGAACCTGATGGACCATCCAAAATATTCCAAAACCCACCCCTTCAAATTAAAGCATGTCTTTGTCAGCTGCTACCCCACGCTGCGCTTGAATAAAACAAACAAAAACATTTCTTCTGTGTTTGTGTTTTGAAAAGTTTGAATGAGATAAAGGTCAAAATTATGACATTAAAGTTCTAATGATGAACTTACAAGTTGTAATCATTATTTTTGTTGTTACTTTTATTATAATAAACCTAAAGCTATTATTAACCTTGCAGCTTTGATTGCCTCTTTGGGAATCAGTTGGGTTAAAAACGTCGCCAGAGTCCCAGGATTTGAATCCCATCGAGCTCGTCTGGCACATGATGAATTATTTCATTCGCAAAGAGGCTAAGCCAGGCACCAAGCAGGAGCTAGTACGAGCCATTGAGATATTTTGGGAGACGAGACTGACCCAAGATATCTGTATTACAGCCCGAAACAAAGTAGTGCGACCGCTGGTGAAGAACGGAGGAGGCCCGAGTGAAAAGTGAAAATGTATACAAATTAAAGCATCGTCAGCTGGTTCCATGCTGCGCTTGAATAAAACCAACAAACATTACTTCTGTTTGTGTTTTTGTTTTAAGTTATAATGAGATATGGAATTGAAATAATGAGATCAAGGTCGATATTATGAGTTAAAACTTCTAATTATGAATTAATAAGTCATATTATTATTATTATTATTATTATTATAACCTTGATTATAGCCTACAGAAGTGATTTGATTTTTCAGTGCTCCAAAATGCACTCCTCCACTGTGGAAAGAATCACATCTTAAGCATGCCAGTCCATCTTTCTGTTCTTAGTGGACAGTTGCCATCCTAATAGGTTTCACAGCCTCCACATTGTCACACACGTTGAGGAAGGGAAAGGATGCCACTCTTTTCTCTCTAAAGTACCTGTTTCCTCGCTTTCTGGTTCATCCAGTGATGACTCAGATACTCCCATCGCCTGGCACTTTTTCCCATGAGCCTTTGACTTCATGTGTTTGGTAAGGTTCCCTGGGAAGGAACAAGAAAAGCACATTAAAAGTGCAAGGACGATAGATATGTTTCAACAACAAAAAACAACAAGAAAAAAGATCCCTGGGAATGAAAGAGCTGGTTCCAATATTTATGTAACTGTCCCCTTACCTTTGGTTTTGAAGGCAAAGTTGCAGTGTTTGCAGACGTATGGGCGGACATCTGTGTGTGTTTTGATGTGCTTTTTTAGCATGCTGGGTTTCTTGCAGCGGATGCCACATTCTCCACATATGTACTTTCCCCTGCCTCGACCTCTCACATAAACATATTCTTCATTGGACTTATACCTGAGAGAGCAAGAGAGTGAGATGAGAGAAAAAAATCACATTACAGATATCAAAGGAGGTTTTTCATATTGGCCACAGATTTCACATTGTGGAAAGAACTAATACCCTAGATCAATGACAAATCATAGCAAATAACACATTTATTGTAATTAGAGAATAAATAATATCAAAGCTTCTTCAAAGATTGTTCTTAAATAATATGTTCATTTATTCCTGTAAACAATTGTATGATGAGCAGGTGGCATAGAGTGGTATAAAACCTCTGGAAATATGGCTTTAAATTGTTAAAATGCAAATATATCACATTTCATTTACTAAGCATTCACAAAATATCAGTTAAAGTAAGCACTCATAAATATCGGAAAATGTGGACAATTTTGCTGAGAAAACTATTTCTTTAGACTGTGGGCGGGCCAATCACTGTTTGATTGACATCTGCCTGGCTCCACATACGGCATGTTAAATTCAGCTAAGTGCAGCTCTTAAGACTTTGACATTATCACTGCTACAAAATGCTTTGATATCAGTATTAAAGTGTGGAAACAGCTGCAGGAAAAAAAAGGTTGACGACACTGGAATTTGTGTTGCAGAAGATGCATTCATGCTATAAGATGCTTAATCGCTAAACGTTCATAAATCTCTGCTCCTTGATAAGACAAGCCCCTCTTCCACATCAGACATTTATTTAACTAATTGTTCTTACAAAAATACTAATTTATGCAGGCTTAATGCTCTTGTCAGGAACTTTAGGTTTGCCTCCAATTCACAGCTCCTGTTGACAAGAGGTACCTCTTTACTCTTTGCTTCCAACAGTCAAATGTATCGCTCACTGTGAATCTTTGCAGTGGAAGATTAAACAAAGTCTGATTCAGCAGCCTGCTATAACATTTAGTCTGTTACCTAGGTTACAATGATTAAAAATGACTATATAGAAATGATCAATGTTGTCACTGATGGCCTTGTTTGCTTTTGTAAGTCAAACAGAGTCATCAAAATGAACTTAATTTAATCGAATAACAAGCTTAAAACTCCTCACAGGAGCTTTCATTTTAGTGTGATGCAGGTTTGTGTTCAGAATCATGTTTATAACAATTGCACCCAAAACACTCACTCAACACACATTCCCACACATACACAAGGGAAACTGAGAAACAAGGCTTTCTTTCTAGACGCTGGTCAGGGAAGCCCCACCAAAACCCCAGCAGCTCAACGCTCCTTGGCTGTTCCCTCCACTACACCCTGAGTGCACAGAACACATCTATTCTGCCACGATAGGTCCACCATGCCAACAACAACAGCAGCTAAAGAGAGGGCAGGAAAGCCTGGCTATGGCCCACAACCTAAAATAGACACTATATATAAAAATCAAGCAACACATTTAGATCCAGTCTATAAAAACATTGTTTACACACAGTCTTGATGTTTACCAAAAAGCTATTTGTGGACTAAGTGCACGGCAGATGTTTTATACTTGTCCTCCACTGAAAACTCCATCTGCTTTCAGTAATAATTTATAGCTGTGTCCAGTCTAAATAGTAAATATCTGATGTATGATGCCTGTGTTAATTTACAGGAACCTTATCTGTAAGAACCCAGGCTGTGAATATTCCCTGTTTTATAGCAGAACCCGCAACAGCAAATATAACAAATTATTGCACCGCTCTAAAATAGTCTCAACAGTGGCTCTATGTTGTGTTTATTCACAAGCTGGCTACTGTTTACTGGCATGTTATTATTGCTATACTGCTAAAAAATATTCCTCAGGGAAAAAAACAAGGCAGAAATTTCACATTGTGCATTAACTCAGCTGTCTGTCTCTCTGTAAACTCAACCTACTCTCCGCCGCTGTTTGTATTGTAACTTCAAGACCACCATGGACGTTCGGTGGAGAGAACACTGCTTTCAACCCGGGTGGGGTTGACTGACAAAGCCAGGCAGCAAAAGAAGGTACTACTACACTCAAATAATTCATAACTATTTGACTAAAAAGGATTTTTATAAAATGATCCTTTTGAAACATTCTGTAAACTCTGCTCACAGCTATACCAATTTCAATTACACCAGTAAAGTTTAACTGCAATGTCAAACACTTATCCATCTGCATTTCTTAATAGACACCAGTTTAGTCAGTCCTCAATAAGAGGGATTAAAGCTGATATTCAACTGACTTTTGCTGACACTAGAAAAAAACAGCTATGCTTACTTAAATGCTTAAGCATGTGTTATTGAGGAAAACACTTCTCTGATTAAATGTTTCTTTAGCTGTGTGATATACCAATAAACCCTGGAGACCCCCTGCAACCAACTTTCTTAAAGGGACCAGTGGAATGGATGAAATCATACTAGTAAACAGAACATACTCAGAGCTGCATGGCGCATCTTCTTAAGCTTGTTCTCTAGAATGAGTGGCACACAAAAGGGAGACAGGTTTAATGAGCATCAACAAAACACACGGTACAAAACACTCTGCTAGAGAGAGTTGCCGTGTTCATTTGTATTCATGGAGGAAATACAACGGGGCATCAAGGATGAAGGTACATAGAGGAGAGAGAGACAGAGCACACAGGGGATGCTAGGAAGGACTCAAGAGAGAGTAATACATGTGTAAGTAAAACTGGAAGTATTGTCAGAGTGGCACAGCAGCATTTATAGAAGGGTGGTGTGATGGAGACAGCAATGAGAGAGAGCTAAAGGCTGTTTAAGGAAATGCATTTCCTGGATGTGCGTTGATCAGCTGCAGAGGGATACAGACTAGTAATGAGAGCCTTATCTCGTGTTAACCAGACAACTCCTTCACAGTTAATCTGCGTGCACATTAATACAAAACAAAGACCTTAATGTGAAAGTTTTCACATAATCCAGACACACAGACACAGACAAAAACCCAAAAGATAAACAATCAAAAAATATATATTTCTAAAATATTAGTATTTCTAACCAAAGAAAAATCAGTGCATCTTGAAATTTTCACTAATAGGAAACCTTTAACCTCTATTCTGCATCCCATCTTTTACATCTCAAATCTTCCATCGTCCATTTCTGTTATTACTTCAAGGTCATAGATCTACAGAGAACAATTTTCTGGGGAACCTTCAGCTTTAAACAGAGTACGGCTGACCCCATGTAGTCGTATATTTGACTATTCGTTTGTTAGAGCTTCAGTCAACTGCCAGTCTCAAAGTTAAGCAAAAGGATCATTTCATTCCAGCTATACGCGGGTGCTCAATGTCTATTTTAACACAGATCTTCCCTTTTTCACCAAATAATTCATGGCCCACAGTCTATCTTGGTAATTCTGAAAACCACTCGTACTTAAAACAATCGCCTTGGTGTGTGCATGAAGTAATCACCCCCTGAAGTATTGATAGACGCAGCTTATCCATATTTTAAGTATTTCATTGGCTACAAGAAATGTCAGTCATCTGCACAATCGCATGCAATTGGCCGTCATCTTTTACTGGATTTAATTTGTGTGGAAACGTTTTTGGTGGAATATTATGATCAGGACAGTAAATGAAATGGTAAGTTAAAAGTTTCTTTGTCGGTGATCTGATAGATGCATAGATTGTGGCTGCTGTGGGGGTTGAATCAATGCCTTCTGTGTTGGACGTGTAATAAGTCCTATCATAGAATAAATTGCTAATCCAAGTCTAGAAGAAAAATAGTTTAATGATGTGGATAAACTCAAATGAGAATATGGATCAATGAGCGCAAAAAGACCAACAACAAAACATTCTACAAACAGTCAACGATATGTCAAATTTTAAGAATCAGGTGTGACTATGTAAATCCTTAGTCAGTGGCAGGCCTAATACAGAGTAAACAAAGAAAAAAAGAAAGTCTGAACAGAACAAAAAATCACTCAGACATTCATGGAGAAGCACATTAATGAAAATATGTCAATGCAGTAAAATGTACACATGCGCACACGTTAAAGTTTTAAGTCAAACGTGCACACAATGCAAAAAAACAAGCCCTTCCTAAATGATTGCTTGCAGATTGCTTCATACTCATCCTCTGAAAATTATGTAACCATAAAAACAGGTTCTAATTAGAGTTTCACAAAGTTAGAGACCACTTTTTTCCCCTTCACACACACACACACAAACACACTGATATCTCTCTAAATTAACACTTCTTAAACAGCATTTGTGCCAGCAGTAAAAGAGAGGAAAAAAAGTCTGGCTGCAGGTACAAATGAAGTCCCAGCAGGTTTCACTGCCTCCCATCTGTTACTTAAATTCTCTGTGTACTCTTGTCAGCTATCCATGGTTTCTGTTTTGCTGTCGTCAGTCGTTGGTTTGTGACAGACGAACACATTTCTCAGCTAAAGAGCCACTGCCATTTTCACAAATAGTCACTTTTAAAATCTAATTTTGAACATTATTGTTCTTTTAGTTCTTACCCGCCTTCGAAGATACGAACACGAGGAGGCTCATTCTGTTTGGAGGTGGAGGGTACTTCTTCTGTCATCTCTTTATTCTCCTCCTTTCCATGCTGCTGTTCATCTTTTACTCTAGTGAGGGTGATAGGTGGGGTGGCGTGTACCTACACTCAAGACACACAGAAAAAACTTCAAATAAATAAATTAAAATGTAAACTGTTTCATTATTTAAAAGAGCACACTTTTACTGAGAATTGCTCATTCATATGACATCATGGACTTTAAAAACCTTTTTTTTTTTATTCGGTGCATTCTTCCTGCTCTGCAAGAGTGGCGCCTACTTTACCCACAATGCATCATGTTTGCCAACATTTTTGCCAGTGATTTGGGTGTGTTGCCTTGAGACATTAGCCTCCAGCAGAAGAGATGACATATGTTATATTTGGGACCAAGGTTTATCAAAGAGGAAAGTTTTAAATTAAAAAGTAAGTTTATATATAAGTCATATATACTCAGAAAGAAAAAGCCTCAAACTCTATTCTGGGGCTCAGCCCTGTCCTTAAAAGCTTTATACATACATACAATGTCACAGGCTGAGCCATCTCTCAACATGGTCTAAGTATTCATGTTTGTTATAGCTTGTAGGTCCCTTGTTGTTTGTGAGTTAAAGAAAACAGACTCGGATCACACTGGTGATCACGTTTTCCATGGTTAGCTAAGCTACAGTAGATGCCAAAAAGTGCCCAGATGAGCTGTATACCAGTTGTGAAAGGGCAGTGTATGGTGCATGCTGCACTGTGTGGATTAAAAATAGCACCATTAACAATTAAAAATACTACATCCCTAGTTTGTTAGCTAAGTAGCAGCTATGAGCCGGGCTAAAGCTAACTGAAGCAGTCTAACTCTCTTTGCTGGTTCTTTTAAGACATTAAGAATCATAAGCGTCTTTGTTGTTGTTGTTACTGATAATAAAAGTTGGCTTGCTTCAGTCATTCTGGACAATCCTGGTGTTGAACTACCCTTTTTTAGCAAAAATGTGTAAGATTTAGTTTTAGCATTTAATTTAGTAAGTTGATTTAGAGGTTATGCTTACCTCTGACACACGTGGGGTGCTGCTACTGGCAGGGGCCAACTGGCTTTTGGCTGGGATTGTTGCCGTTGTGTATGTCTCTGAGCTGTGCTTCTGTTTAGAGCACAGTAGAGACAACACCATCTTAGTGCTGAGGCCCGGCAGGTTTGGGTTGTGAGCACTGATACTCCAGGTGGAATAGACTGAGGTGCAAGGGTCTGCTAGGGCAGATGGGTTGGGTTTCACGTAGTTCAGGTAGCACCAGTTGACTGAGGTTGAGGTGTCAAGGCTTGGGAACGAAGGGGTTGTTGGTCTTTCCACGCCTTCTTTGACAAGTGGCACCCCCTCCTTTTTTTGACTTGTCTTGTCAGTCGACTCCTCCTCCTCCTCCTTTTCCTCCCTATAATGTTTCCCTGGTAATTGCTCCTGTTGACCCTCCACTTTGACAGCTGTCAACTCCACCATCTCAGCTTTTTTCTTCTCTTCCTCTCCTGGATCTCTCCTGCTGGCTTCTTCTTCATGTGTAACCTTCTGTTCCACATCCTCCTCCTCCTCCTCTTCCTCCTCATCTCCTGCCTTTTGTTGCTCCTTTTCCCCTTCCTCTTTCACCCTTTTCTGGTGACGTTGGGCTTCTGTGCTGAGCTCCAAACTGGCTGCAGGAGAAAGCATGCGCTTACTTCCTCCAGCCCCAAGTGGACCATATCCCTCCCCAGATTCTGAGGCCAGCACTGTGGGAAGAGAGGAGGGGTGAAGGCTCTTGATGTCAGGGGGAGGGACTTTCAAGTAGGACCTATGGAGCTTGTTCTGCTCTACCTGTCCCATGATGACCATAGCTGTGCAAGAAATGGGTCCCTGTGAACAGGTGGAGGCCAGGATCTGTGACAGGGTTGTATACATGGCACTGGCATAGGTGGGAATATGGGTCTGGAGTCGCACCGGCACCACAAGGGACACTAATGGTGTGAGCTGTGCAAGGCATGTGGCGATAACAGGCCTTGGGTGGTGGTAGGAGATTCTTACAAGGGCTTGATGTGGAAGGGCAGAAGACATGGCTGAGATGGAGGGTCTGCTCTCTGTAGTTGCAAAGGAAGGAACATGTGTGGTAAATCTCGAAGGTAAGTACAATGCCTGACTTGCTCTAGTCCTGGAAGATAACTGAAGAGGAACTAGAGCAGGAAGCTGATGGAAAGGTATGCCTAACTGTTCTGCCATGTGGATCTGCGCTGGGTGTATCTGTATATGTGGAGGTCCTGTCTGTGAATGTAAGAATGCTCTATGGATTATTTGGGTGGAAAGTACATCAGAAATGGCTGTAGTGACAGGAAGTAGCTGAGATAGCTGCTCTTGGGGAAACCCTTGCTGGCCCCTGGGCTGATAAAGGAGGACATCCTGAGAGGGTGGGAAGATTTGTTGTGGTAACAGCTGCAATGCTTTTCCTGCTGCTTCAGGATTGAAGCAGGTACTTGCCTCAGTTGAATAGGAAAGAGGATATATTGAGTGGGAAGGCCCAGGCTTTGGACTCTCTGCTCTGGATTGACTCATGCTGGTCCCCTCCTCCTGCTCAGGTTTCCCTAAGGTGGCATGCTTGACAAGGAGACATTTTCTCCTTTCTTTCCAGGAAGATGAAGACTGCTGAGGAGACAGGGACCCATAGTCAAATGACTTACTTCTAGTCTCTGAGATCTGCTCTGTTTGTTGGGGGCTGGTTGGGGTCTGCTCTGAGGCTGAGCGCCTCATCTCTTTTTGGCTTTGGTGGTGTTGGTGGGAAGAAGATGGCACCATCAACATCTGGGAGCTTTGGCTACTGGAGGCCCAGACTGCAGAATCTGATTTTGCTGTGTCATCAAAAGAAACAGAGAGGCTCGAAGTGTGTGAGATGTTGCTCTCTTGACTGGGGCTGCGAGGCAGAGATGCAGACTCAAAGCTAGACTCCCCAGAGGAATGGGCTGCTTCTGCAAGGCGAAGTCTCTTCTTCTTTGGTGGCAGTTTCTCTGCAGGGAGCTTGGACAGAGACTCACTACGCCGAGGCCACTGGAACTCTTCCACTCTCTCTGCCTCCTAGGACAGATAAATATTTAATTATCTGGAGATGCTGATGTTACGGGGGAAATAATAGTCTTAACATGAATACAATTAAAATGAATGAAAAACTGAAAGCTGAAAGCTGAAACATCAAATCATTTAAGACCTTTGCTTTAAAAGGAGAGGGTGACATACGTAAACAAATCAAGGGAATTACATTTTATAAAATGTTAAAATATAAAGGCAAATGCTACTTTTAGTAATTGCATACCTTGGATGAGGATGCTGTCACTGGAGGTGAAAGAGATGGCATGTCAGCATCAGGCTCCACAGTAACAAAGATCTCTGGCACTTGGATGTTTGGCTGGCGTATGAGGCGAGATGTAGAAGGTGATGGTTTTGGCTCAGGTTGTTGCCTTTTCTGAGTCTCTTCGATGTCTGGTTCCTGACTTTCAATGGATATGCTCTCCTGCCTCTCAAACGAGCTTGTGTGCTGGATCACAGACACACCCTTCCTATCCTGCTGTTGTTTTGGATCAGTCTGTAAAGAAACACCTAGAAATAAACCAAATAAACACCTTAGCTTTCATCACATTATCTTGGCATACTGCCTGTTCTTTTTTGCCCATCTGTGGTGATCTGTGGTATCTGTGGTTTACTGATGTACAAACAGATATTGACTTATTGCACATATTTGCTTTGGCTACTCGTCTATCTGCTCTCCCAGATGTTAAAAAGGATATCATTGCTTTAGTTATTTAGCTATCTGCTATCTCAGATGTTAAAGGATGAAAGGCTATGAGCGAAAAGCAAAGTTATAAATCACACCGGAGGATGATGTAGTTTTAATTCTGATGGCTATTGCAAGGATATAAAACAAAAAGTAAAACAAGATCCTTGGTTGTGTTACTCTCAGATATATGTTGCTTTGGACAAAAGCGTCTGCTATCCTAGATTATGGTAATGTTTTGTACATGAATGCCTCCACTCTGATTCTAAATATGCTGGACAGTGTGTATCATGGTATACTGAGATTTATCACCAACCATTGGTTTCTTACAAACCCTTGTACTTTATGTTTTGACATCAACCTTTCCTCTCTTTTAATTCTGAAAGATGGAAACCACAACCTTTGTTCGTTAGACTTTGTGCAATTGGTTGCTGCCAAAGATGGAACTGAGTTGGGGAAGAAAGCTTTTAGGTTTTGTGCACCTTTTGCTTGAACAAACCTGCAGTCTGATTTTTATCTACAAAACTTAGTTGGTCTGAATGTTTTTAAATCCTTAGTGAATAGTTTTGAATCCAACCTTCTCTATGCAAGTGTTTTGGCAGATTATTTTCTTATTGAAAGAGTGTTTTTGCGGTTGAAACTGTGCTGCTGCTATTCATGGACAGATCTCCCTTGAAAAAGACATATCTGATCTAAATGGGGCTAACCTGGATAAATAAAGGTTTAGTAAAAAATTAATGTAAATGTAGAATTGTGGAAAAACAAACCTGAGAGGGCCTGGCTGTGGTCTGGTCTGCTTGGCACAAGAGATAGGCTCGAAGAGCTGCCTGACAGAGCAACAGATCCAGGGCTGGGAGGATCCTCCTCCAGACTTTCTTCTTTCCTTCTCTTCCTCACAGCCATGGCCAGTGCTCTGAACTTATAGTGCATCATCATTGGGGGGCGATCTTCCCTGGAGGTTTTACTCACATCCCTGCTCTCATGTTCTACTTTTTTCTGGCCAGGGCATAGGCCTCTGTGGGCCTCGTAGCCTTCACTGTGTTGGAGGGTGGCTCCACATGCTTCACATACAAACACGCTCAGACTTTTTTGCTGTTGTTGTTGCTGTGGCTGTCTTGACGGTTCAGAGCTTCTGGCCTCCTCAAGCATCATCTCAGCTCCCAAAGGTACTTCTATGGCAGGTTGGCGCCGTAACATACGCTGGGAATGCCCAACTCTCAACTCTGCTACCACTGCTTGCTGCTCATCAAAAGACTGGCAGAGACGATAACTTCTGGGAGACATGGTGCCAGAGGTGGAGGGCTCTCCTTGGCTGGTAGGTGATGGCATTGAGTGGCTTCTTAGCAGAGGAACTGCTGATAGTTCCTGGGTTCCTATTGGTTCTGCTTCATTGTGGATGTGCTTTAGGCTACTGGTGCCAGGGGCTTCTCCTTTGGGGTCAAATATGTAAGGATCTTTAGGGGTAGTAAATTTAGGGGACTCCATGCTGCTTTTCCTGGACAAAGAGGTACGCCTGGGCTTTACACTATCAATTTCACTTGTGTCCACTACGGCTTCATTGATAGTGATGAGCTTGGTAATATGTTCAATTACTTGAGTTTTGGGTACAGCGAAAGGAATGCTCTTGTCCTCTGTCCCTGAGGATGACGAAAGGGAAGATTGAGGATGCTGTTGATGGGGACTGCGCTGCTGCCCTCCCAGCCTTCCATATTTCCCAAGAATAATTTCAGCGTAGGTTTTGGCACTGGAGCTGGGAGGGCTAGCTTGGCATAGGTCAGTGCTACCTGATCCAGAAAAGTAGCCGGACTCTGTGCTGCCCTTACTTCCAGGGCCTAGAGAAGAAGAAGATGAGGTGGATAGGGAGGAAGGAGGGTCATCTGGAGATGCCAGTGGGCCACGTTTCCTTTCACTAAGCCTCAGTGCCAACCTCTGCTTTACAGCCTGGGAGTCTTCAGGTCTCGGACTCTCCTCCAACCCACTCAGCGTCTCCTTACTACCTTTCTTATGTCGACCCAACATTTCCTTAGAGGAGGATTTCTTGTGTTGGCCTGTCTCTTCTTCAGACTCAGTGCTTTCTCCCTCTGTATGTTCTTCAGGGTCCTCTCCAACACCACTACCTTCTGGCCCGCTTAGACTGGGCTCATCGCGACTGGATGCCAGACCTGCTTTAATGCGATGGGCATGAGACTTGCGGTGCTTGTACAGGTTGCTCTTGGTCTTGAAAGAGAATCCACAAGGGGCACAAGGGTAGGGTCTTTCTCCTGTATGGGAGCGAATGTGTTTCTGAAGTACGCTTGGCTTGGCACAAGGACGGCCACAATAAGTGCACACATATTTCCCTGGTTTTTGGGGTTTCTTCTCACCTTTTCTGGTTGAGCTAACAACATCTGGGCTCTCTTGGCTGGACTGAGATGGGACCCCATGACCATGCTCACCCTGGCTGGAAGTAGAGGGAAGGGACGAGGTTGATGAGGAAGGTGGAAAGCAGAAGCTGCCTCCTGAGGTACCTGGGGGGTCTGATTGCTGCCATGCTACTGCTTGCTGCTGCTGTAACCTAAGCAGATGGTCAGTGCGTTTTGGTTGCCGATTTTGCAGGCGGCCCAAGGATCTGTGTACAGGACGAGGATTAGGAGGCTGCTGTGGTAGACAAGATCCTAGTGAGGATTCAGCTGTAGCATGCTGCTGCTCTTGTCTTCCAGAGCGCTTCCCATCAGCTGGATGACTAGGCTCAGCCTCCATAGAGTGGGGTGGGGGTGCTCAAAAACACACAGGGAAGGGCTCTCTGAGCCTTATGTGGCTAACCGCATGGCTGCAGAATGGTCAGAGGCAGGGGTACATCAACAGACTGAGTTGTAAATCACAAAGGAGGGCCTTTTTCAGTGTGGGCCAAAAGTTATTTTGGAGTACCAAATGAGACATCATTAAAAGGTGCCCTGGAGCTGCATGGATGCAGGTAAACATGGATCATCTCTCTGTACGAAGCGGCTTTGCTTCAGTCCAGCCTCAGCCATTCTAAAAATCCCACCCAAGGTCTTCTATGCATATCTTTAGTTTGTTGTATGTTAGCTGTTCAGCACCTGAATGGGTCTGAAACACAGAAAAGACATGGAAGCTTTGAGTAAAAAGATGGAAACGTATAAATGCATTTAATTGATTAATTTAAAAAAAGTTTTTTCACAAAGTTTAGAAATATTTTTTTTTCCTCTTTACTTGGCAGTGGGAAAAAAAATAAGTTTTCTCCATGAAAACAACTAAACCAAAAGGTAACAAAGAGAGATGCTGTTCTGCCTGAAAGATTACACCTCATTTCTAATAACCTAAGAGTCTTCAAAGAGTCTGCCATACAGTCTTACAAAGAGTTAAGACTGCAGACTGGTCAGTAAAAAGACCAAAAGTCTTATCATGACAATCCCTATTACATATTTCCACCACTGTATGACAAACAGAGTTATTTCCAAGTACCAAATGCCAAGAACCAAGTGCCAAGTGGGGTCATTGTTACTGTACATTGAGAAAACAAGACAATTGCTAGGGATGGTAAATGATTTTCAAACAATTTAAATGATACTTTTATCTAATATATAAAAAAAATGATTCCATTATCCTAACCGGTGCCTGGACGTATTGCCAGAATGCCTGTAGCTCATCACAAGACTTCTTATGTTGTGATAATGCAAGCAAACAGGCATATATTTTGTGTATGTTCAGACACACTTGTGATTCTCCTTAAATGTAAGGTAAAAATACAAAACTGATGGCTGTCTGATCAGGACCTGCCTGGTCTGCAGGAGTCTGCACATCAACTCAGGGCCAGCCATGCAACATCCATAGCGGAGGCAACAAAAGAGGCACCCTCGTTGTTAGGGCAAGCAGTCAAAACAAATGCTGAAAATAATGGGGGTAAATGGATGGGTTTGCTTTTCCAGTGAACAAAGGCACTTGACAAAAACTGGGTTTTAGCCATAGCTCCTCGCCCTGACTGGAGGATATTCTACTACCCGGGTGCAGTGATTATGTGGGGCCAAGACATGAGGATGTTATGAAGCCTGTTGTGAGAGGTCGTTATCAAGATTGATCTTTTGTAATATTTCCAACTTACATACTTCTATAAAGCTGGGTTTATGTGGAGCCAAGTATACTGTAGATGATCAGGGTATGAGGACATTTCCTCTTTTATCAAGATATATGTTCTGTAATATTCCCCACCAACTATAAAGCCTGTATAACCTCTCAACTGTAGGAGGGAGTTCTTGTGTCATAGCCAATCAAAACAGATTCTAGGTATGGATTGAGCCAATCATAACCTTTTCACTGAGCAGCCATGCCCAACAGATGAAAGTCCCTGCGCAGACTCATCCAGAATATCAATCATAATCTTAGATATTGAGAGTACTCCAACCCCGATTCAGACTCTGAAGATTACAGCTCGCTGAGGGAGTGTGTTCACCTTACAGTCAAAGATCTCTGACAGCCAAGAACATACCAGAGAGGACATCATGAGCTTCTATTACATCACACCTATACTCTGAGCAAATACAGAAACTGACTAGAAGGAGGTGAGACTACAGTTGTTTCTCTACCAGCACTAGTTTCTACAGAGCCCCTGATGTCACAAATCTTGTTAATAACTTGTTGGCACAAGTTGTTTTTCTTCTGCGCACAAGTTAACATCTGCATAATGTAAAGGCATGATAAACCCTGTTCATTGGAGACCACCAGGGTAAGTAGCATTTACAGCCTTTAAAAGCTTTCAATGATTATTAGAATTAAGAAAATTTGACCGTGGTTGGTCAGGTGTCAGTTATGTGTATTTCTGAAGCCAATTTCAGTTAAATTGCATAACAAAAATGATTGCTGAAGTATCTTGGTTGCCTAGTACAAAATGTCCGCAGTCTGATAATGCCGAAAAAGTTACGTTTCTTGCTTTTTTAAGTGGACAACTTAGTAATGATTGCTTTGTATTATTGAGCAAAAGTTTGAATTGATAAAGTTGAAGAGTTTTGAATGTATTGTGAAAAAAAGTTCAGATTGTTTATCTTCTATTTTGAACATTTTGATGGTAGAGCTGTCAGTATGTACATGCAGGGATTTCAGGTGTAGTGTAGGCACTTTTATTGTTATATTTTTAATTTCCCTCAGAACCAACTGTCAATAAGTGACGCTTGACAGGGCTTTTCAGTCATACACTTCTCTGTTTTCTATACGTATTACGAGAATTACTATACGAGAATTACTTTATTTACAAAGAACATACTAACATGTGAACAGAGTTTTGTATTCATTTTATCGACATCTATCAGCCTTGAATAAAAGGTTAGGTATATATTTGTGTCAGGTAGTGTTTTTTTCATAACTCAGTTAGAAGGCTTAGTTTTTGAAAACATTTCGTAAACAACATCTGCAGTGTGCAAGTTTGTACATACATTCCTATAAAGTTTGAAAGTGTTGAATCATTCTAAAGAATTTTCAAAATCACCCTCTAGACTCTGTTCTTGCTTATCCACAGATGACTGTGTGTTTGTTTCATGCATCACAATTATTTACTGCAAAACACACACTGAGCTTTGGACCTATAGAACTTTTGATCAAGTGGCATAGCACATTCCTCAGAGTCCCATAACCCTGGGATAGAGTACATTACATTTGGTATTCCATGCGGAACATTTGGGTTGGACCCAGGTAGGATTCGATGTGCATTCCAGACATCCTCAATGTTGATCAGCTCTACCTAAAAAACAAACAGAATTTCTAATAAGCAAAATGAAATAATAAACTGAATAATCATAGCCATCACTAAATAGAGTTATAGTCTAGAGTCAATTTAAAGGCCTGATAGCTTACGCCAATAATGTTTGGCTATAATCCACAGGCCACGCAGTATTACCCCTGAATGATTCCCATTACGCACAGCTGAAGAATGGCCTTGTCTAGAAAAGCCTCCATTAAACCCTCCTTCTTCCTGTAGCCTGTAGATAATTATCTTTTGGGAAAATAAATTCATTTTTTCGGGGGGACTTCATATCCGTAAATGAACCATTCAGGTACTCTAACCAATTCCCCCCTCACCTCCCCAAAAAACACCTGCAACAGTATGGCTTGCACACAGTGCACCCAGTGTAATGTAGGTCAAAGCTAGCAATATCTTAGCAACTAATGTTTCTCAAACAATTGTAAATATATTTTTAACACATAATATCGGATAGGGAGTTGGAATGGAAACGTAGTGATGGTGTGACATTGCTGTCTCTCTCCTGTGTTTCCTGTCAATCACAGCCTTTCTGTATTGTGGCGGGATGAGAGCTGCACATAAGACAGAGTGTAGATGAAGAGCAGCTCATTTCAAACTAAATCTAATTTCCCCTTGCATCTTTGAGGAGCTGTAGACATGTTTATTAGTTCTTTAGAGCGTAACTGCTGTGACACAATCATAAAATAATGTCTTCTTTCTTTCTTTTAACACTTTTTTTTCAATTTCAGGGCTCGCTTGCTATGCTTTACTCCTATGTCACTTGACCACCACTGCTCTATCTTGATCATGGCAGCTTTAGGCCCAAGGAGCCAAAGAGTGGCCTCTACTGGCGCGATTGCAGGGATTTCAGTTAATATGAGAACATTTTTAATCCACTGAATAGATAATGTAAGGGGTGGGAAAGTTGAAAGCTGGTTCATGCTCTTTTCTGCTTGCCAGTATGTTCTAGGCTCTTTTGTTTATACTTGCATACACCAAGTACGCGTAGCACATACCAAATGCCCTGCCTCTTGAGGACTGGATGAAATGCTATTGGAAGATCTCTAGGTGATAGAGTGAATATGTATGGTAGATATGCATTTGAAGTAGGAGAAAAAAATACAACAACATAACGTAAAAAGTAGTTGGGAAGAGAGAAAAGAGTGAATCAGTGATCCAGTGGCTAAATAAACTGGTCCAGCAGGAGACTGCAGATTTCGGTCCCAGGAAGTAGGCACTGACAGTTTTTAATGAGCCACACTTTTGCTCCCACCATGTGTCTAAAAAAAAAAACACTGCACAGTCAGCCTTCGTTAGAGCTCGTTTACAGAGAAAGAAAAAAAAAGAGAGGACCAGTCTCTCCCTCTCGGAAACAACTTGACAGATTCTCCGATCTCCACATTCCCCCACATCTGTCGAGAGCTGATCAGCTGCTCAATGTGTGTTTCTCCATTCAGGCCAATGCTTTTATTACAACAGCATTTTACCATCAACAACTACCAATTAGGCAGTGTAACAAAGCAAATCAACATCATTTTAGTCCACTTCCCTGTGAGACTTTTGTATGTGGTGCCAGCTATAGACAAATCCAGGGGAAAAAATAAAGTTGACAAGCCGCAATTACTGCTTCAGTGTCAGTTCAAAATCTACAGGTTTGAATGCAAGCTGTCCTAAGCAGTGAACAATTTTATAGTTTTAATATTACTTCATATGTAACTTTACTTTTTGCCAACTATGTCAAGAACATTGTGAAGAACCTCTGGTGTTCTCAGCTGCTGTAACAGTCGTGTTACAGCAGCTTAACTTTGGAGAAAAACAACAACAGGAAGTGCACAATACAGCAGTATTTACATCATGAAGAGTCCCACTCTATGAGACGTGACACTTTACTGGCCGCACAAGAGGATCTTCAGAAGACAATCAAGACATGGCAATGTATCATTCATCACTAGGTGATTAATGAAATGACCTCAAAGGAGTTTGACGTTGGTCTACTACTGGGCTCAATCAAATAAGTGATTCTGGTGGTCATTACAGACCAGCTGCATTAGTAAAAGCGTAGAAGCAACATTTTTGTTGATATTCATTCAGCATGTAATTCACAAGTCTTTGATGATTAAATGCAGCAGTTAATTGATTGAGCTAACCAGCATTTTAGAATAACCTTAAATCACACAGCACTTCATCAAAAATATGTGGTCGCTGGTAGAGACTTTTCTCTGTTTCTCCATCATTTATCAGGCTGTTGATAACGATGTCTAATATGTAAAATGAAACCTAAACTAACCCGAGGGGGAGGGGCCACCAAGTGAGTTAAAATGTGCATACAAATGGCAGTATGAATGCCAAAAAGAAAGGAGATGCTGTGCATAGAAAATAAGATTAAACAGGAATGAAAGCACCAAGAGAAAGACAAAAAGTGTCTTGCATTACCCTGCTGTAATAAATGTATTTTTTTTCTTCCATGTAGTTGGTTATCAGAGTGTAAATTTAATGATCTCTGGCAGAGCAGTTGACGCAGCCCTTAAACAGGGCGATTAGATGTTTTAAAGGTTGGGGAGAGCATTGCTTACATTATTCATGGCCGTCTAGACTGCCAGCTCTGAGAGGGGAAACACAGAGTCAGGGCCCTGCCAGGAAGGTGAGGGAGAAGAAAGCAGGAGTCGAGCCTAAAAAAGGCCAAACACGCAGACCGTACAGTGCACAGTGTACAGTACTTCACTCCCCATTGTTAAACCCACCTAAAAACATTAGCCATGAATCTACTCTGACACATCTGACCAGAAAATCAGTCGCAGCGCACTGAGGTGACCCGCTCTGCTTCCAGTCAGCCGGTCCTCCTGCTTTCTGATGAGGGGTTTTCCTCTTTCATCATCCTCATTCCACAAGCATGACGTATGTTATCAACGGCACCTCTCACATTCAACACTTGAACCATTGGCTCATTCACTATACGGAGAAATATATTCAAAGGATAAGACTACTTGTAAAGCCAACACACAGGATGTGTCAATCTTTGTAAACTTTTTGATGAGGTCGGGGAAGGTCTGTTGTTTACCATGCTCTATTTTTAGGCTGAGGTGCAAGCAGGAAGCCACTGATGCACTTTTTTTTTTTTTTTTTTTTTACCGTTCTTTGATTGTAGGTTTAGATCAGAACCACAAAGCTAAACACAGCACCAATTTGCTAAATGAAAAACTTTCATCCTCCCCAATGGTTCGCCATTACCTGTCCAAAATGATCCATTGCCCAATAATTCTCGAAACAGGCTTATGGAGTATGCTGTGACTTGTTGCGTGGACCGGTTTCGGGTTTCTGTGCCTTAGAAGTGTTTACCGACTTGTCCACAGAGAGGAAGAGTGAGAAATGTGTGAACAGAGATGTGTTTGTATGTGAACATGAAAAGAGGCATTGTCAGCAGAAACAGGCTCTGATGCAGGTACCCAAGGGAGCCCTGACACCCAGAAGATACTCAGCATCCTTAACAAACTCACACACATCCCTGCAAGCCGTCACACACACACAGACACAGACACACACACACACACACACACACACAGACACAGACACAGACACACACAGACACAGACACAGACACAGACACACACACACACACACACACACACACACACACACACACACACACACACACACACACACACACACACACACACACACACAGACACAGTCAGACACACACACACACACACAGACACACACACACACACACACACACACACACACACACAGACACAGACACACAGACACAGAGACACACACACACACACACACACACACACACACACACACACACACGCGCCTCTCATCATCTCTGTGAATCTCCAGAAGATTTATAAACCCTAATTGCAATAAAGCAAACATTTAGCTCACCTCCTGCTCAATAAGCAGCCAGGAGCTTTGCAGCAGATTTACAGTAAAAACTTCATCATCATGCACGGGGAGTGTGCGGCTGGCAGAGTTTGTGGTTATTTCCTCATCAATACCCCAACGTGTTCATGCAGCCAGTAATGACGGATGAAAATATGAGCTTAACATTAAATTACCTCATGCCCTGAGAACACATAAACCCTCCAAAGTGGTTTTAAAATATCTGCTGTCATACCTCTCCTCAAAACACACAAACTGACTCAAGCAGCACACACACACACACACACATACACACACACACACACACATCCCTCTCTCTCCCCTTTCTCTGTTACTGGCAGTAGCCCGGTGCTGGTTCCCATGGAAACCAGCCTACTCTGAGCAATGGCAGATGGAGAGGGAGCTGGAGGTCTAAATTTATCTCCCAGCATCCTTTCTGACTACATACGCATACTGGCAGCAGGAAGTAAGGAGGGAAAATGTTTGGCTTCTGCATGTATTGCCTAGCTGGCATAACTTTTGACATTAAAACCCGGGTGGTAACTGACATACACCACATCAGACAAATACATGCAGAATTTCCTTTTAAAGCCGGATCACAAAGCACATATTGTCACTGACGCAACACAACATTCGATACTGTAAAAGACAGTCTGCAGCATTCCTGAACTATAAGGTAAATGGAAAAACAATGCAAAAATGAAACACTGTCAATCAAACTGAAACCCAAAATCCTAGGGAGTCACACCAACCATTCACAGGACCACAGGAAGAAAGCCCAGAGGAAAGAACAAAAGAGGCAAGCATCAGCAGGAGGAGAAGGAGCAGCACGCTAAGGAGGACGCCGTCTGTGGAAATACCACCTCATACCAGTGCCCTCACTCACTCAGCCTCTCAGCTCTGGGAGGGATGCATCTTCGGGAATCCCTGCTCCACTGAGTCGAGAGGGTGTTGAGAGGGATTTCACAGGGCTTTGATGAGATTGGCAGATCACAACCGTTGCTGTGTTCACTTTGATTAAACACAGACCAGTGAACTGCAGGTCAATAGCGTCTTTTAATCAAACACGAGTGGCATCGAGAAGCCGAGGAACGCACAACTTAGTGTCAGGAGAAGATTGCGCTCAGCGTTTTAACAGTATATACTACAAAGGTGCAGGGTGCTTGTTTCCATTATTTCAACAGGATCTTCATGAATGGAAACCATCCTTTCATAATTACTTCGGACACTGGTTCAGATTTGAACATAAAAAAAGGAACAAACAGTCAAGTTAAAATCTTCCTTGCTCTGATGGGACTCTATCCTACTAAATAAAATGGGTGAAAGTGAATCTAAGCATCCTTATCTCTATACAGTGACAACATTTGACATGTGATAAAAGTTTCAGGGAAGTTGACCTTAAACCAGTAAAACCAACTTTTTACGTTCACATAAGCCACAGGCTTGAGTCTAATAACTTATTAAATTACTTCAGGGTGCAAGGTTTTATCAAAGTATCAAATAAGACATTTGCCATGAAAGTATCAGATGAATAAACAAAAGTCCACACAATTGGAGAAGCAGCTAAAGTAAAAGTAATGTATCATAGCTGACAAGTAAAAGAAAGTAAAAATCAAGTCACAGTAGTGAAAGAAAAGAGAGAGAGAAGAGGAGACAAAGGTGGATTTAAAGAAAAGTTGAAGACAGGGGATGAGGGGGCACAGACATCGAAGATAGAGAGAGAAGGAGAGAGAGCGAGAGAGAGAGAGAGAGAGAGAGACAGGCTCAGTTTGGATTACCTGACAGAGCAGTCTGGTCTTCCCCCTCAGAGACGCTTTACAGGCACTGCAAGACAAGCAGGGAGAGCCAGAGAGTGAGCGGATATGACTGTTTGAGTGGGTGTGTTGCTGAGAGAGGGAGAAGGAGAGAGAAAGAGAGAGAGAGAGAGAGAGAAGATGGGTGAGGTAAAAAAAAAAGGCTTGTGAGAGAGGAAGACACTATATGACTGTAAGAGGGGAGGAGGAGAGAGATGTGTTTGCTAGAAGAATCTCAAAACGACTCGTACTCCCGTAGCATGAGGAACATCTCGTAAAATGTCCACACACCATCCTCTTTAGAATCACAGTAAAGGAATCAAATTGTCACATTTTTTACATTTCTGCTGCAACAGGATAGGGAGACAAGTGCACCTACAGAGTTACAGGTTTATCAAAGTAGTAAGCATCCAGTATTGGATGCAAATTGCGGATAAGAAAAGATGACAATTGCGAAAAAAAACTCTGGCCCTGGCTATTCCTCTAAATTCTTACCTTATTATCAGCAGAGTTATCGAATTGTTGCAGCCAATAAAGCATTTTTCTTTAGTGAAAAACCCTATATCTAATGAAAATGTCTCTTTTTGTAAACCCTCTACTTCCAGTTTCAGTGTCACTGTGCTGCATCTTTATAATGAACGCCAGAGTGGCATCCATTCAAGCAAAGCCTGCATTACGCAGAAGTCCGGCTGGTCCTATCAGCGATGCAACACATGAGAGGGAGAGAGATAGAGAGAGAGAGACAGAGAGAGAGAATTGAGAATGAACGGAGCCCTGCTGTTCCATACAGCTCTGCCTCATTGGCAGAGCGCAGGAAGTGTGAGTCACACACTCTAAAATAAACATGTTCACACAGCGACGAGCCGGCACACAGAACAAGAGGATGGCTTGGTGTCTGACCAGCAGAGGTAGTTTAAATAGGTCTTCACAGGCCGGCAACACGTGGAGGACGAGTGGGACTCAGACAGATGACATGTGTCCTCTTATTGCTCGATTATTTCTCTTTATGTGCTCTATTGGACTCATCGTCTTAGTTGAATCAGATTTAGTGTTTCAATGTGAAGCTTCCACTATTTGTTACTTCTCATCTATCTCACTACTTGAGTCTAATGTTTTATTATTTTATCTTATTAATACATCTTTATCTGACTACTGTCGCAGTGTTTCACATCACATCACAATATTTTCTACTTTTTAACATTATTTTCTACATTATTTAACTTGGTGAAGAAATTCTGCTAGTGAGCTCAAATGATCAATGGATCAGCTGGCAGTTAAGCTATCCCCTCCACAGAGGGTCAAATAAATACTGACATCTAGTTTGAAATTGCTCTATTCATTCATTATTCTTGCCTTTATTAAAAGCCTTTTATTGAAGAGGGAAACAATCAGCCTCTTGTAAAAAAATAAAAAACTAAGGAGGATTACTGAGTGACTTCTTACCAAAACCAGCTAAGAACTGTCAAACTATTTAGCAGCTATGCTAGAAGACCCTCCTGATGACCTGTGACTGACACAGGACAGAGTCTGAGAAAAACTGATTTTTGGAGGACAATAGCGCAAAAGTGCTTTATTAGGTGATTTAACAGTTATATCATCTAATTATTTCGTTTTTTTTTAGAGAGGAATGTTTGCAGATAATTCAACATCTGGTACAAACCCTGAATCAACACTTGAGGGCCATTTTTCAAGTTTGAAATCGAAATTTACTTCAGACATGTAAAAAAAAGCAAAATACCCAACGGACTTAACAAATAACATACATTCAGTCTATCATGGTGTTTCTGAATACAATGCAGCTTTAAAGACTGAAGGTCAGTGATTTGACTTTTAAAATTTTTTTTTTTTGACTTTTCATCACTGATGTATCAAAGCATCCAACTCTGACGGACAGGTTTCCTTTATTTCTTTTTGTTTATTTCCTTTGAACTTCATCTTACAAACACCTGCTGATTTACTCTCTGTCTTGGATCCCTTGTTTTTGTTTCTGTCTCCTTTCCCCTGTGCTTCCCCGATATACTGTCTCCTCACAGCGTTTCCTCTCTCATTTTATTTTCTCCCAGTCAATAGCAGTGTTGTTCAGCACTTGGTGATTACCTCTAGCTCTGTGCGGCTGCTGGCTGAACACCGTAGGGGACTGTGCTGGCCTGATGCTGCTAGCAGGCTGCCTTCACTGGCCCAGGCTCTGCATTGTGTTCGTCTGAATGTACTCATTGTCACCCTTTGCAGCACACACCTTCTATACTGTACTTCCCTGTGAGGGACCTTCACTCATCCATCATCCCTTTGTCTTCTGTTCCTCAGACTGAGGGCTTCTGACGGGAAGGTGGATTGGGGGGGGGGGGGGTCAGAGGCCTGGGAACAAAAGTGGCACTGTGGCGGTGATTGACAGGAAAGTTGCTCTACACAGACGTAACGATTAGCGGGCCGGGGACCACCCTGCAGACGCACAGTCTGGTTAGAGAGAGCTCAGAGGAGGTTCAACCACTCTGAGAGTGACAACAGAGAGTGACATATTTTGAAGACTGGGTTGAAAATGCAAAGGGCAACCATTGTGAAGGTGTAAAAGCAAACTTTCAGAACAGATAATAACAAAAGATAACCATATGCAACCCACCGGTCTTTATGCAAAGCTGCTCTCACTTACAGTAAATGGAAACAAGCCCTCCCCTGTGGTACGGTCACATGAGGCTGTTTCACTTAATACAACACACACACACACACACACACACACACATCTATGCAATGATATGCAAAAGCAAGTAACACCTAAAATGCAAACATCATGCTTCATAAGAATCTTCATGTTGTTTTGGAAAAGCCAAAGACTATAATTTAGACCAAATGAGTGGTTTGCACATTTACAGACAGCCATACAGCTGGCATATTTTTGGACTTTCACCCCATAAAGTGCAGACACAAGCGGTGAAACCGGCAGATTTGGGAGTATTCAGAGAGGGTTCTCTCTGTTCCAAGGGTAGATTATTTCAGACGTGTGGTTTTCCAGTAAACTGACCATCCTCTGTCCTTATGACTGTGGTGTTGTGATAGAAACAAAATCCATTTTTAAGAGGGAGCCCACCTAGAGTATAAACGCCACTATGGCTCAATATTACTGTACCTGTTTGTGTTTATTTAGAAACAAAAAAAGTTGGGGTTTGGGTTGGGCTTTAGGGAAAAACATGTCAAACCTCTAAATCCAGACATGACTTGAGTGGATATGGCTTTTTCATCAGTACACTCACCACCTCCACATTAAATGAAGGCTTTTTGATCCCGATGGTACAGCCACAACATTATATATTTTAGAGCCACTTTTATACCTCTCGGTTAGCCATGAAAGCAGCATGGCTTTCGTGAAACTGGTGTCTGTTTGTTGTTTGTCAACCCCTTTGTGATGACTCAAATATTTCAACCACTATCTGATGGATTCTTTTCAAAATTTCAAGACATCTTGTGATCCAAAGGATAAATGTGTCGATGCTCTGTTATTCTTTTTTCTCTTGTGATGACCAACTCTTTTGGTAATGACCAGAATCTTTTAAATGACACTCCCATCAGTCCAGCTGTATTTTGTTTAAGGTGCTCATTAGCAAACATTGGCATGCTAAAGTCCTAAATTAAGATGCTGAGTCAATCAATCACATGGACTTGTATAGCGAGTCTCTACTCCTCTGATTACTCAAAGCACTTTTATGCTACATGTTACATCACCCATTCACACCATATTCACACTGTCATATTGATGGCAGAGGCTGCTCCATGAAGTGCCCAACTGCCAATCAGTATTACTCCATTCACACGCTGCTGGCGTAGCAGTGAGAGTCAATTGAATGCAGGAGTTGGAGATCAAAACCCAAACCTTCCGATTTATTGACTCTACCAATGAGCCACAACCGCCCCTTTATAATGCCTTCTGATTAATGACAGACAGTTTAAAAAGGCCTGCAATACAATAACTTGATCTGTATACAAACTACTGATTATCATAACAAAAATATAATTATGGTAAGGTTTTATATGAAAAAATAGTAATCTATACTTTGCACTATTCTTTGTATTTTCTACTAAACACAGTCTGGTAAGATTTAGGTTCAACCACCGGGTGCAATGGTGCCATGTCACAAGCCTTCAAACACAAAAGTTACACATTCTAAAATCTTGGAATTCATACTCAGATATACCGTATTTCCATGCAACAGTATTTTCCCAAACATAAAGAAACACACAAAGATGTAATACAGTAAATAGAAAGCTTTTTTTGTCGTGCAACCAACCAGCTTGCTAATGGAGTCGAGCGTGCCAGTCTTTTGTTAATGCCAATCAATAAGTATCCTCAGCAGATATGTTATCTGATCCTGTAAAACACTGAGAGACTGACCACCTTCTGTTTCTCTTAGCATCTCTCTCCTTTTGTCTTGTTTCTGCCATGATTTCTCTCTATTTCCTTGAGTCACCCAGAAATACACAATCCTTCTTTGCATCCAATTTTTTTTACTATTAAATCTTTACTCACGCCTTGCTACACACACTCCTTATCTTTTCCTTTTCTGTGCTGCTGAAGCATTAATAAGAACTATTGCTTGTATATGTGGCAAAGCAAACTTTGTCTCCTGCAGGGATTCTATGGGTAGTGAGTGATTATAAAAAGTAGCATGGCTCTGAGTAAAGTAGCTGCTTGGTAAGTGATACCATTTATAGAGATGATATATCATGAGCAATTTGCGCCACTAGTGAAAGCCCAGTTACTATGCAATATCATTTTTTTCTCAGTCTTAAGCCTCAGGTTTGATTTACTGCTTCAAAGGCAAAATAATCTATTGACATGAAACAAACAGCTTCATTAAGGGACAGCAGCATTCGTACAGAGTCACTGTAACAAAAATGAAACAAGATACTGAGCGTCATCTGCCGCCTGACAGCTCGACACCGAACTTCAAAATGCTGCATGAGTGAAGTGCAAATAAAATAAAAAGAGTGACAAGTCAAAGGGGGTAGCTAGAGCAGATAAATATAGAAAGAGGAACTGACATTTTCAAAAGCTGTGTCCTCCCTGCACCCACAAGTTTCACTGATGCGTGGATGTCAAGATCACAGTGCAAATTCTCCCACGCAGCTTACTGCAGCCGTTCACAGACGGCTGCTTTATATTTGCACTCTCTGTCATCAGAATGTGGCATACCTGAGATACGATCAACATCTTCAGTTAAGGCACGATAACAGAGACCTCATTGGGGGCTGACTTTACACTTGATCAGCTGAAAAAGAGAGGTATCCCTCCGGTACCTTTCACTCAGAACCTAAATTTAAATCTTGTTTGGTGGTGAAAGTTAAAAGGAGACAAAGATATCAATGAATTATTTAAATGTTTTTTCACAAGGATTAAAAGATGTGCTTCTCAATGCTGATCAGAAATAATTTGCTGTGCATTTATGGATTACCACTTCAAACCATCTTTCAATCCAAAAATCAATTAGCCAAGTTTTAGGACTATCTTTTTTCTATGAAGTCACCCATGTGGACTCCTTGCCAGTGCTGGGACAGCCTGTTGTACTTCCTCGTTCTGCAGCTGCAGCAGCTACAAAAGCCCTGCTGTAGCACCGAGCATGACCGGCTGGTGCCATTCCTTATCTGCAAATCTCAGTAACCTGTGACTATTTTAATTCAAGCTGTTAGGGATGAAGCTGAGCGCTGCCTGCACAAACACAGACACGGGGGGAGAGTCAACAGGTGGAAGCTCAGCTTGAGTGTGTTCAAACACGAGGATCAGGCCGCAGAATGTGTCAACAGCCCTCCTCTCTCCGCCTGGCAAAGGGGGGCACCCTTCTGATATGGGAGTTAACTCAAAGCTGGGCCGGTCTGAGTAATTGCTACCCGCAGTGACAAACAACTCCATTCAGCCTAAGAGTTGGTTTACAGTTTACTCTCCCTCCTCCTCCTCTGTGTGCCACTGCTACCCATTCTGCCCGTGCCACGCTGCATTAGCAGCCTGTCAACAGAGACTCTCCTGATGCATCAACGCCTTGTCAGCTGCACTTCAAACCCAAATCCACAAACACAAGCACCATGTGCCCTAACCCTTCTGTTTATGTGTTTTTTTCCCTCTCAAAGTTGAGGTGTGTGTGTCAGGGACAGAGAAAAGGAAGGAGTGTGAGACTGAGAATAACAAAATAGAGGAGAAAAATAGCATGTGCAGATGCGTAGGAGAGAGGAAGAAACACACAGGGGCATGAAGCCCTTGTGCACGGTCATTTCTTCTTCTCAGTACGTGGCTCCTGCCTACAGTAGGGACTCCATCTGCCAAATGAGACAATGTTATAAAAAGCTATCTGATGTGTACGCAGTGTGCAGCCTCTCTATCTCCAGACTGCAGCCTGAGGCGAAGTTAGACAGCTCAGAAATCACACACAACAATCAAGTGCAGCAAAAACAGTCCCTTACCATATCTGAGTATGTGTGGCGCTGTGAATTGCTGAATCTGTGCATAATTGTGAAGACATGTCAATCAGAAATTGCATTTGAGGTTTTTACTGCAAGCATACACTGCAGGGTTTTGTGATTTCTTGAACTAATTATATACGTTGAATCAAGACAGAGATTTGTTCCTCTGTTTTTGTTGCTGTACTTTTATTAGCGAGCCTAATCTTTTAATCCCCTTAGTCCTAATGTCTTGAACATCTCCCTGGCATACATCATTAAAGGGTTGATTCAAGTGCAACCAAACATATTTTCTCAGTCAGTGTCTGGTCCTGCTGGTAGTTTGGTCTTCTAACACTTTTGCCTCAATTCAAAAAGTACGGGGAGGAATAAAATGCTTTCAGAATGCTCATGAAAAGCATTATTTTCTCTTTTAAGAACCAAAATCCTGGTTCATTTGGATTATCCATACACTCCCCCCAAAGAAAAGTCACTTAAATGAATAATTACAATGTGTTTAATACATTTTCCTCAATATAAATAAATAGCTGATTATTTGAACTAAACATTTAAGTGCTTTACAGTAGGAAACACAAGAAAATGTCTGTTTCCTTCTCAAGACAATTGCAGCTGATGACTCACAGATGATCAGTTATCTAAAACCAGGATGTTATTTCAGTAACTGAACCAATGCTTCCGTTGGCATAATCAGCTGTTAACACAGCCTGGATTATTAAAATAGCATATAAATTATGTTGATTTTTTTTTTGTTCTCCTTTAAATCTCTGTGTTCCCGACACCCTTCATCACACTTCGTTTGACCTTCAGAGCACTCTCAAACTTTTTCTTACTAAATGAAGTTCTTTCGGGTTGTACAGTACAAGTATGTCCAAATATGTTTGTAATGATGATTCACTGAAGGGTTAATGAGGCTGAACATGATATGTCAGCAATCTGTGCTTGACTTATCTTTACAGTAACAGTTGTCAAAAACAGAGCCTGACTGCACTGTAAACTAAAGGTCCAGAATGATTAAGATGTCAAGCCGTGTTTCAATACCTATATGAGTGCTATAGCAACTAAGTGCCAGCAGCTAGCAGGCACACACTGCCATCATTTTCTTTTACACTTAATACAAATAAATCAAGTAAATGGAAGTATTTTGTTACAACAAAAAAACATTTTGTTACAAGGTTAAAACACATACCTTCATGTTTCAGCAAGTTGAACCCAGCCTCTACTACAAATCAACTACACTACGTGTTCACAGATAGACAGAAATGTGTCACTTGCTGAACTCATTTTGGTAAAGGTTCAGTCTAGTCTGGCCATGAGGGAAGGCAACACACAGCCACACAGTCCTGCTAGCATGGTACAATAACATATTCCTGCAAATACACACAGCTTCAGACTGAGACCAAGTCATGGTCACTCACACTGTATGGATAGTCATTTCTCTCTCCCCCTGACCACCCAGACCGCTCACATTGCTCTGGAGGGTAGCACGCCCTGAAAGTCACATGACTGGCATTAGGGGAATTAACATGCATTCCTCCAGCAGTCATCACCTCATAAAGATCTGGTTAGGGGAAACCTGACTCCAAACGCCGGCTCGCCAACTCCCTCCCCTCCACACCCAACAAGCTGCTCGTCTTCAGAGCTGCATCTTCCTGCCTATGAGCCTGATTATTTGGAACAAAACAAAACAAAAACAAAAAACGTCCTGAGAAGAGAGATGCTGTGGCTTACAAAGAAGCACACTGCAGCGTGAAAACAAGAGTATGAGTGAGAGAAAGACAATGAGAGCAGGGAAGTGAGACACTGGATTGATGTAGGAAAGGTTGTATGGATCCATTGATTTTCTGTTAGTTCTAGCCTGGTTACCAACGGCTGATTTGTCATCCAATACAAGTTGAAGTCTGCCTCTGAACATGCCCTTAGACAGGCTCCCACTCTGTATGCATCAACACACAACATACAGAGGACTGTACTAGGATAGCTTTCATGACACGATAACACCAGATAACACTGCAATCTCAGTGGAATTCTTTGTTTACCAGTTATCTGTTGAAATTGTCATGAGGAAACTGAGCTTCAATTATTAGTTCTGATTGGAAGTAACCTGTTTGGACCTTTGGAAACAGCAATCTCAGCAAGGCACTATTGAGTAGCTTATCAACAATGGTTAATGGATACTTTTAATCAAGAAAAATGTAATCGTTATTTCATTATAAATTACAGACATTGGTGTTTCTGTTCAATTTATTTAAATTTATCCCTAATTGCCAACTCAGTGAGCCACTTTTACGTTCTGCTTTTTGAAAAGCAACAATTCTTTAGATGACACAAAGCAAGGTCTCAAAAATCAAAATGTTATAATGAAAGTGTAGTCACATCTTAATATGGCAAATATACTTCTGAGAAACCAATGATGCGACACCACTTTAATTGTGAACCCTTAAAAAACGCTACAAATCCAATAAAGAAAAACCCTAAATGGTTAAAATCTGACACCAGCTACCCCCCTCAGCCAATGGTGACACAATCTGCTCACATGCAACTGTAGTTTTCTCTTTTTCAATATGGACTACATTATGTGTTTAATGTGTTTAAATACAGGGAATCTGTTACAGTTGAACAGACCTAGACTAGCTTATTCACTGTTTATAACCTGCGGTGGATACACAATCACACAATAAGTGATATAATCAACAAATCCCAAGAAGTGAATCACTTATTTCAAGAACTGACCAGTAAGTGAAACCTGGGCGATATGTATGGCTAACAAGCAAGTCATTGTAGACCTACATTCAGAGGAGTTCACTGGTCTGCTGAGCGGCAAAACAATATATTTGATTACAGTCAATCAAAGGGACATAACAGTAATTATAACATTTTTACTCAGCAAAACAGACAAAAAAGTGGGTCATTGAAATATTAATAGCAGATTTTCAGCAAATGTTTAACTTTGAGGATAAATGCAAACAATCTATCTTTTACCCATGGGAAGGGATGAAGACATGAAAAAGCTAGAGCTGGCCAGATATCAGGAACACCCACAACAGACAAACGAGAACTTTTGGAAGAGTAGAAATGTGTTTATAGACCAGTTACACAGCAGATGAGGAAGTCATAAGGCTGAACCAACAAATATAAACAAATGATATGTTGCTGCCCTGCAGTGAGCGAGGAAATCAAATCGAACGACAGAGAACATCTAATCTGGGGACTACCGGGTGTAACATTCACTGACAAAGAAGTCTGACTTAAACTGGAGAAAACAGTGCATACCATTAGATATACAAATACAAAATCTGGGGGGGGACAATGTGAAAGAGGAGCAGTTATGGTTTGTAAGTTTGAAGATCAGGACCCAGTGAAATTTTCCTGGGTTTAAATGATCACACATAGGCATACATACGCCCTAACAAGCATGTACACACACCTACACACACACACACACTGGCACCTACCAAAGTGTCACAAACACAGGAAAATCCCATGAGGCAGTCTTGGCAGAGCCGGTCTTGTCAGCCCACTGTTTTTCCTCTGCTCATTGTGGTCTGGCAAGACTCAACTGGGTTTTAGTTTGAAAGTACGTCATTGCACATAGGCTGAGCGGATGAATGACAAGTCCTGCCTTCACTTCACTACATCAACATAAACCTCTATTGGTTTAAAAGTTCAGTTTTTAGCAAAACAAGAACATTATACACCTGTTTGAAACCGTGTTGAGTTTGTCTTGTGCAATGGTATCTTGAACATTACAATGAATCACTGGGAAAATCCAGTGAAATGCAGGTGTGTAATAGTTTCAACAGAAAGTTATGCTGGATCGTATTATGCATCTGAAAAAGAACATTTAATAACATTCAGTGTATGAAGTTCAGTGAATGACGTAGGTAGAGTTTCTATTAAGCTAGATGCTAATGCCAGTATGCAAACTTTCTCAAAGCCAATCATGTTCATCAATTTAGCATGCTAACAATTTGGTATCAACTGTAAGGTTGATAGTCAAGGAAGGAGAGAAGAGTGTTGATAATGTAATGACAGAGATCTTGTTGTGAAAAAAACCCAAACCTCTGCTTTCAAAATCATTTTGGCTTCAAGAGATACTTCACCCGTTGAAACATGAATCTGTACTGACATTGGGTCATATTTGTAGTAGAAATGTGAAATACATTTTGAAGTTGAAAGATACCAAATCCCAGAATGCACAGCACCGCAGGCCACTCCCACTAAGGTCCTCTAGTTCAGTATCAGAAATACTTTATTAATCCCAGAGGGAAATTCGATCGTTACAGTTTCTCCAATATATACAATACAGCAGTAGAAATATAGTAATAAAAACATTTGCAGACATATTTACTTCAACACATGAGACCATTTCTTCAACTGATTCAGAGATTTCTTCCAGAATTGATCTTGGAAATTCCTGGCAGAAAACAGACTCTATGTCTGTGTCCATAGGCAAACAGTGAGAGCACCGACACTACCAGTCCGCCCCAGCTCGAGCCGGCCCCGGCTCCTCACCGTCGCTGACAGGCAGGCCTTATGTCTCGGCTGCTGAGCTGGCAGCGGCCGGCGGCGGCCAGCAATATAGCAATATAGCTATAGTGGTGAGCGGCCCCAGCGGCTAGCGGCCAGCGCCGGCCCCGGCAGCAGCCTTCTCGCTGCTATATTTAAATTTTTTTGCCTTCATCAGCTTTCTCCATAGAGCCTGTTCCAAGCAATATGGCGGACGTTAAGTTTAGATTCTGGGAGTGAGTTCCCACCCACTGATCTGTGATTGGTCTGTAGCTTCAGTGGTCGAAAATATGAGGAACTAGCGTTGTAGTTTCACCCCGCAGCTTCCAGTGACGCAAATATTGTCATTTTGCGTCACTGGAAGCTCACTTTTCAGACTTAGAAATACAAAGATTTTCCATCTCAGGGGAAAATGAGGGCAAGATGCACGACCATTCAAAAATACTACCAGGTTTCTAATGATACAAAGCTTAATGCAAATGGATGAAGTATCCCTTTAAGGAGAAGTCAAATAAACGTGTATTACAAAGGCAAGTAGAGAGTTAAACATGCTGAACTGCAGATATGTGCACACTTCAATAGTTCTTTGTGTATCCCAAGAAATACAGTCACATCACATGATAGTCTAAGAATTGACTACTATTTTGCGGACCTCAAGTCAGAAGTAGTTATTTAACCCAAGACTGCAGACGACTGAAAGAACCACACAACCATCCAAAGAGACACCCTGCTAGCACAGCTAAAGGTAACTGACCATAGATAGAGAATAAAATAAAATCCATCAGCAAATATCAGCCTCAGATTAAAGGCCTAGTCAGGCTTTACTGAGAAAACATTTTTCACAGCCTTCATTCGGCCTTGTTTGCTGACACACCGAGCAGAAAAGTAGAGACTTGGCCGACGAGGGCTAGAACACAATCAAACACAATGTTCACCATGACAAACTGCACTGAGGAATAATCTGATAAGGCCGTAGTTATACGGAGAAGCAATAAACAGTGGATTACACAGATTGATGGGATGAAACCCTTATACTCTGCAAAGCCAACTTGCAGCTTCTGAGTGTTTCTTTTTTGCTGACAAAAGAAGGAAATACGTGAACATTAAGTCCAGAAGAACATGCCTTCATGCAGTCTTGCAGCTACACCAAAGCCAGTGTTTCCCCTACCATTATATTAGGCTCCCCCCCCCCAACATCCCAACATCTTTTTTTTTTTAGATTTTTTTAGATTTAGATAGGATAGTGGATAGAGTCGGAAATCAGGGAAAGAAGTCATTTAAGGATACCTTTCCGATAGAACAGGACAGCTGTCATTAAAAGTAACACATGAACACCAAGATTCCTGAAAGTGTTTGTGTCTGCCCGCACCTCCCCCCCCAAAAAAAGCTGTAAACCTAAGGGAAACACTGAAAGCCATTGATAGGTCACCTCATCTATGACTTGTGTGTCTGTAATGCTGATGACAACATGAGCAAGCATTCAAACCAAAACACCAAAGTATGAGGTGCAAGACAAAGACTGCTGCTGGTTTAGAAACAGGGACAGCTCACTCTCACAAGACCCAAGAGAAGATCAATCTCAAAGGCTTAGAAAGAAACACTACGCTTCCACTCTGACAAAAAAATGTCCTTAAGAATTTATCTCAAGAAATGAACTCAAGATTTACAGCCTCAGTCATGTAGTTGTATATGCAGCATCATACCCCTTCAGCAATGTATTTGTGTGCATCTAATCTCCATTTTTGCTATAAGACAAATTGATTTCTCCTCTCCAAACCCTTCACCTCGCCTTGTCTCGCTCCAAAACTCTCACACGGGTTTCTCCTCATCTTCCTCTTCTGTGTAATTCAGGCACTCCCACAGTAATGGACACCCTCGCAGGAGCAGTGAGTATAAACTCAGCCCCGCTGCTACAGCAACTGTACCCCTAAAAAATCCTAATCAGCTTCTGAGATAGCTATGCACTCACTTTTCCAGCCTCCCTTTGTGAAAAAGAAAAAAAGAGGGATGGTGCTTGCGTCTTCTCAGCTGGTCTCGTTCTCAAAGCCGGGTAGCCCATGGTCTCCCCGAGGTTGTCAACGTAAAAATATGGCCTCCGCTCTGCAGCCGGGGATACACCAGAAGCAGCATCACCCAACAACCAGTGTCTCCACCAGCCCAGCGATCTGTCAGCTGACATCAGGACAAGAGGGGGGTCCTCAGAGGACGACACCATTAGGCATATGCGAGCTGCTGCAGAGTGTAGATTAAAGGTCCCAGCCTGCAGTGACTAAGCTGGGGTTGCTTCCTCGCAATGTGCTGACGTTTCAGAGCAGGAGAACAGGGAGGAGGTGGGGGACTACCTGGGTGTGAACACAGGGACTGCTGACTGTTTGAGGTTGTTGAGGACAGCTGGATTACATAATAGGAATTATTGGACACCCTCAGACAGGGGGAGCGCTTCCTAAACCAAACGATATCCTTTTCCCCAAAACACTGCAACCATATCTTCAAAATCATAGCCTTTATGGTGCTTTGACGATCCTACTTGCTGATACTATATTTGAAGCAGTATTCAAAATCTTCTACTGGTTCAGGAACTACTCTTATAAGATCTAATTAGCTAACTTCCCAGTTTAAACTCTTGTCTTATGTGCCTTTAGTTCAGTACGTGCTGAGATGAGCTGCAGATCACATGACCCCACTCGTAAAGTAGGGGTGCAAGAGACAAAATATAGACATTGCAATAAATCATTGTCCTCATGCGTGTGATACAATTATCAAATGGCTGATGCCAAAATTGATATTTTAATTAAAAATAAATCTCTCTAAATCAATTTCCCTGTTTATTTGATTGCATCACCACATACTTCTCACTGTGGTGCTTATGACATGGATGAGGGTAATATGAACAGAAGTTAATTTTTCAGAGAAGAAGCTGACAGTAGATACAGTCAGACAGCAGTAAAAGTAATTTAAGAGATAAAACATGATAAGACATGAAACTGACTTTAAATCACAGTGATTAAAAGATGAATCTTGCACTTTCTGTTTTGGGGGCACCTTATATTCTTAAATGTATTATTATACGATTGTTTTGCAATTAGGAGTGTAAAGTTACACAGAAGTCAAGGTTCAGTTGGTCTTTGTTATGGGGTCATGGTTCGATACGAGTTTGATACAACAGGAAAACTGTAACACAAAGGCCTACATGCATATTTCTAGACTTTTCATATATATTCTGAAACTGACAATAATACAAGTTACAGTCTGGCCAATAAATGTATGTTAATGTATGTCCAAGAGCAATGTATGATATTTATTATAAACCTGTGAGGTTTAATTCAATCACTGCTCCTGTATGCAAGTAATGGTAAGGGCCAAATAGCGGAAAAACAATCAGAAGTCTGTGGCACACTGAAAATAACTTTGCCTAGCACAATCACCTTAATCGTGGATTATGTGCGCGCGGGATGGGACAGTGTAACAAGGTTTGACCACTTTTAATAAATACTTAAAGCCTGGGTCCTGAACTATGCAATCAATCTTTATTTGTCAAAATCAAACACTTTATTTTTTAGACTAGCTCCAGTGATTGGCACCTCTTGGTTATGCTTTCAAATATTCCTTACATGTTTGACATGGTTTCAATGACGTACCTTTGAAAACCTGAATTTCCTCACAAAACTGATTTAAAGAAAATGGCAGGTCTTCTTGGGCCGCTAGGTCAACTGGCTGCATTACTCTTCTCTTCGTGTTTGCGTCTTATATTGCGCTTGTTATTTAATAGCAGTTGGCAGTCAGTCACAATCATTGTTAACACCTGTATTGGGGTGTGGAAACTGCATGTGAGTTATGATTGCCTTTTTTCTCAATTCAGAAGTATTCCTTGTATAACTGCATGCACTGAACTGTGGCGGTTCTTGAGGATTACACATATTGTTACACTCATACTTGAAAAATATAAATTTTTATATGCAATATCATTTTCATGGTCCACATATTGTGTTTATTGGATTGTACTAAAAGGTGAGTTACTCTGTGATTCTGTACCCCTACTGTACAGTATATAAACTGATGGATGGATCTCATGCCAAGAACTGAAATGTGTTTGCCTCTACTATTTGCCTTCATTCAGACTCTGTCCTCAGCTTCACCAACAATCTATCCTATCTCATCCATCCTTTGCCTCCTCGAAAGGTGTTAAAAACACACAGACTTATCCTCTCCAGCAGCAGTGTAAACATGTGGCCACAAGACCAAAGGTCTTTTTTCCCCCCCATGTTTATTTACGCAGTTACTCTGGCTGACTTTGTGTTGGGAGCTCTGTTTGCAGAGCATCATCAAAATTAAAATGTTTTCACTATTATGAGATGTGTTGTGATTGACCCTGGCTTGGGTTTCAGCACACGCACTCGCATTTCTTTGAAAGAAAGGTTGGCTTCATTATACAAAGAAAGGTTGGAACATTGGCATTTTTGAAGGCCATAATACATAGTGTACCTTCTATTTTACTTCTGTCTCTACTGGTCCCTAAAGGCCCTGACACACCAAGGCGATCTAGTTTTTGCAGTGTCCGGTCTGTCACTACTTGTCGGCCCCCGTCGGCCAACATGTTGAATAGGCATAGGCGTCGGCGGTCGGTGAGAGGAATCTCTCCGATTGGCTTTTTGGAGTTTTCATTTATCTCCAACTCTCGACACAGGTTTGGAAAAGCCCTTGAGCATGCCGCTGTAGTATCCATGTTTTCACCCATTAGTGTGGTTTCTCCTTTTTGGTCGCCTCCGCCGCTTCTTTTCTTTTTCCACTAAAAGGCAAAGGGCTGACAACGCCAGTGTCATTTTCAACTTTTTATCAGACATTATTCTCGATTAGTAGGCTACCTATATAATATGAGTGGTGCGCGACAGAGGTGTGAAAATGGTCTTGTATCATAACAACAGCCTGCTGGCATGGAGTTTTTTCCTCTCGCGTATGTGCAGAATGTACGTGGTGGTTGGCCGTCGGCTGTAGTCTTTGCGGTGTGTTCTAGTGCAACTTTTTGGCCGAGACGTGAGGCGACGTGAGGCGACGCCACTGTCGGCCTGCGTCGCCACTAATTCTTTGCCGTCTGCTTGGTGTGTCAGGGCCTTAAAACACAATCTTAGTTTAACATGAAGATTAGTATCTGAATGGGGAAGGAACTGGTTTGTGTTCTCAGCTGAAATCTTTACAGACAGGAGCACGTTTTAGTAAGTTTAGTTGGTTATTATAACTTCGGCTTGACAAAGTAACTGTTGAGCTTTAAAGTTGCAGCAACATTGAGGCAATTTATCAACAATTACCAGATTATTAAAATAGTTATTGGTTATTGATTGATGAATCTGATTGAATAAATTTGGATCATGGGACACTTCCTGTCTGGCTGACTATAAGTTTCCTAACATTCCTCTCTTCCAGTCACCATTCCTGATTTTGGAGTCATGTTTTGTGTCAGAAAATTAACAAATAAGGACATTTCTACAGGTTTGCTGAATTGAATTAGCCATGTGCATTTTGTTTCTCAAACTCATTCTTCAGTACGGAAGAGAAGCCGGGTCCTGTGGAAGATACTTCAGATTGTTTTTTTTTTTTAAATCAAAATAAAACAGGGATGTTCTTGGCATGTTTTGCAGAAATATGCTGGCACGTGATGAATCTTTCTGCTTTAGCACAGTACAAATGTTCTGTAGTGTGGAAATATAGCTTTGGTAATGCTAGAGTAGAACATGACGGGTTCTCTGGTTATATAGTAACACAGTGGAAACCTGTGTTCTGTCTAGACCAAGTCTGAAAAGTTGTTTGTAGGAATGCTCACATAAATATTGACCTTCAATTAGATGAAACAGACGCCTTCGCTCTGAGGCTGCGATATGGAGGCATCAGCAAAAACACTGCTCACATAAACATTCACAAAATATATATAAACATACAGACATACCTACACAGTGTACAGAAACCCATCGTGTCTAAATACACCTTTGCTTGCAGGACTGACATCACATATAAAACAAAACCTGCAGTGTTTTGGTCCTTCGTGACCTCAAACAAGATGTCACACCTAGCAACGCAAAACCACAACAAAAACTACCACTTCTACTCTTACGCAGCATGCAAAGACAACTAAATCTGTAGAGTTTTCTGCCCTTTAGTGGGGTGAGACCAAATGACCTTCCCTGGTGATGGCAGACGACCACGCTCCTGCATAATTAACAGCATCTAAAACGAGGTGTTCTTTATATGACCTTACCTGACAATGTCAGGGCACAGCACACCTTCAGGGACTATGTGGGAAAAAAACAAATGCAGCACACTCACAGACCAACATGAAAATGGTAAACCACAGGGGGAAAAAAAGCCAAACCCAAAAGTTTTCCTTTGCAGGTTTCACAGGGTCTATAGAGAGTACAGCTGAAGGAAAGGATGCAAGAGTCACACTCTACTTCTGTGACAGTGGTATGTTAGGAGAGGGTCGTGTTGGAGAATCACCAGCGGCCTTGATTTACTCAGGAGATCTGCATCAGGGTTGGAAGTATTTTTTCACAAAGCACTCTGACCCTCCTGCAGAGCAGAAATCCCTCCAATCCTTACTCACTCTGATACTGCAGGGGCGACTTACACACCCAGAATAAGCCTCCACAAGAAAGGAGGAAAGAGAGAGAAGAGAGACAAACCAGAGGAGAAAAGGGAAAATGAGGTGAGAGGGGGATAAACAAATGGAGAAGGAGAGGACAGGATAGAAGATAACAGAAAAGTGACTAATGAGGGGAGGAAAGAGGTATAGAGAGAGAGACAAGAGTATAGAGGAAATAAAATATGAGATAAGAAGAAACACAAGCAGGCAGCAAAAGAAAAGATGATAGAAGAGGAAGAGTAAAAAGAGGAGAGAAAAGAAGGTGCAGAAGAGGGGGAGAACAAACATGAGGAAACACATGATTGGAGAGGAGATGAAAACAAGAGGAGAGGGGGAACAAGGGTGTTGAAAAGAGATGAACAAACAGGACAAAGAAGTAATAAATAATAAAAAAAATATTTTTTTAAATGAGGAGTAGAAAAAGAAGGGAAAAAGTGTAGATTCTAGAAAAATAAATTGGGGAGAAAGTAAAGCAGAGAGCAATCTCAGAAACCCAAACTATCATCTGACGATGATACATGCCTCTGGGAAGGCTGCTCAACTTTTGGGTTGTAGAAAACAGTTAGCGTTTAACTTCCAGACAAGACTTCCTGTTCTGTGTGCTGCATTGTTTACGGTCCACTTGAGAAGCAACCCTGTTCAGATCAAAAGAGTAGCTATTTCCCCCCCTGCAGATCACTTCTTTTGGTTCATTACACCCCACTGAAGGGGCATCTGTTCATGTATTTCTAATAAGTCTCAGTTTAACTGTCAATAGTAAGTAACACCGAGGCTTCACTCTGGCTAACTTCAGTGTTACGAACCCAAAAAAGAGAAACCGATTCTCTTGTGATTTACTCGTAACTGACGTGTCTTCAGTTTCCCGAAACAACATCATGTTGCAGATTTGTAAAAAAAAAAGTCAAAATGTAAGCTTTGTCAACCCTGTCCGCAATAGGAGAAGAAAAGTACTGTTTGTTGCTTGTTTGTTGAATGGAGGGCAGGATCAATCACTTCAGATGCATTCCAGGAAGTTAAGAAATCTAAATGTTGTGATTGGCTTTTGTGAAAAAGTGTCAAGCAGTTTGTTTGCTCAAATTGATATTTTTGATGTAACCGATTCTTGGCTGCACTTGTAAGCAAATATCTGTTTATATCGACAAATACATTGTTGTCAGATTACAGCCTGTGGGTTTCTTTTCAGAGACTGTTTTTTTTCTAACATATACAGTAGGAAACATCTGATACACAGCCTGCTGATATGTGATTGTTCAAAACTACTCTGACTAAAAATGTACAACTAACAACAAGAAGAACACTTCTTGGTGAAAAGCACTGATTCTACAATTTAGAGGTTAAGCAGAAAGTTATCTTTGCAGTTAATTAATCAGCAAAGACTCATGTAAACAGACAAGTGGAGATTCTTGTGATCAGTGCAGCTGCTGTGTGAGCTCAGGGGTGTGGTCAGAGGGCGTCCTGAGACCCAGAGAGAGAGGGAGAAATTAAGAAGAGGTGGAGATATCTAGACATGTAACACAACACTTCGCCTGTGTCATCGATCAATACACACTCAAGGCGTGCTACTTGAGCTAAAAACCAAACAGAATCCTTCCTGAAAGCTGCTGCAGCCATATCTTAATATCAGTGTATGTTTGATAAGCTAATACGTGTGTTATCAGCGTTTCCATGTAGTCATCAGCTTCTCCCAGCGTTACACAATCCTTAACAATGACATACTGGCAGACATGCCTCCAGACATACCTGTGGTGGTAAAGCTATGACGAAGCACACTGCAACAATCACTGTTACACAACACCGGCCACTGTGGAAAGTGAACACCTGCACAACAATGTCCCTACTGTTGATACAAGAAGTAAACAAGAATGATCAGGACATTTACAGAGGAGAGGAACCAAAACGGCTAAACTTCTCAGGATGACAGAACAACATGGCCAGAAACGATGTCGTGATGTTTTTTTGAACTTCTATCCATCACAGACAGAAAAAGAACCTCTACATACCGCAAGCTAACTGTGCAGAGGGAGCTAATGATTAACTTGTATGAAGGGAGAGATTGAAAGAGTAACCACTCCGACTGTAACAACTGCCCTGCTTAACTCACACATATAGCATCGTAATACCACAAACATACTACACATCCTAACACTCGTCAGACTTACTAACACACATACACTACAGACTCACAAACTACACAACAACATTCAAAAACACATCACACATACACCTGAGACTACTACAGCCACAGTAACACACCCACTACAGGCTCACTCACACAGAATCACACACACTACAAACTCACTAACACACACACACACACACACACACACACACACACACACACACACACACACTATAATAGAGTATACTCACTAACACATGCTGGACAGACCATCTAACACACTCACACACACTGAAGACCCACACGTACACAACAGACTCACTACAAAATTAAAAACACACACACACACACACACACACCAGAGAATCACAAAAACACATACACGACAAACTTAGTTACACACACACCTCAGTCCCAATAACACACTCACATTACAGAGCAACACGCTCTTACTTCCCCCTGGCACACAAAAGGAAATTCCATCTTCATTTGAAGAAGGGGCGGTAAACACACTGGTCTGGGCCAGAGGTTGAGTTGAGGCCACTCACACTCTCACACACACACACACACACACACACACACACACACACACACACACACACACACACACACACACACACACACACACACACACACACACACACACACACACACACACACACACACACACACACACACACACACACACACACACACACACACACACACACACACACACACACACACACACACACACACACACACACACACACACACTGATGACAATAATACAGAATCAGAGCTCCGGGCTGCAGACCAGATCACAGATAAAATAACAGAAGATAAATGATCTCTTCATCACAACTGCATGCATGCATTACAATTATTAGGCCAGTGGGGCATTTGTTAAGTTGCCAGGCTGGCACTCCTGGCCTCCATTTTGCATTTTATGAGTGTGTGTGCGTGGGCATGTGTGTATAAGGTCTTGTTCCTGGTTTACTGTGGTCTTCAGCACTACAGTGGGTCTATTATTCTCAGTGCTTCAGAGAGCAGGATTAATGAGCAGAGCAGGGACATGAAAAGGTTGTGTCCACCAGTCACCACGATTTTACAGCGTGTGTGTGTGTGTGTGTGTGTGTGTGTGTGTGTGTGTGTGTGTGTGTGTGTGTGTGTGTGTGTGTGTGTGTGTATTTCCTTGAAGGCCACTGCTAACAATGGTATCCTTCATCCATGCAACCACACTTAAACATGCTCATACATGCCATTACCTTAACACTTTGTGTAATTTGTCGAGCATGCAGTCATGTGTGAAGCAGAACAGACTGCCAGCGAACACACTTGTTCACTTTTTCAGCAGCTCTACAGGCAGCACAGCATCCGTGTAACACCTCCGTGTTGCACATCAAGGGTTCAGGCTCACCTGTCACTCTGACTCTGCGGATCATCCCATGATCCTTTGCCCTGTTTTGGCCTGCATTATCAAACCTTGTTATCTGAAGGGGAAGTGTGTCTGAAGGTCTGAGCAGGAACTCCGCATGATCCTGTCCCCGCCAAGAGCATTTCATGCATTTAAATCAACACGTTGCCACCTGCAAGGCTGACTCTGTGTGAGAGATGGAGAGGGGATGGTATGGCAGGTGTGTGTGTGTGTGTGTGTTTGTTTGTGTGTGTGTGAAAAAACTATACAGCTCAGTGTCAATTGGCAGAGATCTGGGCTTCTCCATGTGGAGTGTTGCTTGTGCCAGGAGGAGACACAGAGACACACACACACACACACACACACACACACACACACACACACACACACACACACACACACACACACACACACACACACACACAAACCTGTCTGAGTAACTGACTGAGGCCTTCAGTAATCAGTGTTAGTACTTACAGACAGTTACGTTTTGCTTTTACTGACCCTGAATAAACTGATTGCACAAGTCTACAGCTATGATAGTGAATACCAAAAGCTTTCTGCAATAGACTGGCAGTTGAATTCTATGAAAAACAGGTCATACAGCTACACAGAATATATAGCACATTCACTTCCAGCTTTAAAGCACGGTAATTATTATGAACAAGCCACCCTGTAACACTTCAGCCAAGTTACAATGGTAGAAAAACATCAAAGTGTGTCTGACTCACAGCTTTTATCCCTGTCTATGTTAAAACCTTAAATGGCAGTATCCCTAAAGCCCAGATTTTTTTCTTAATCATCAAAAACTTCATGAAGTGAAACAATCTTGGAAATTTGTAAAGAAATTGGAGCAGGGCTCTCCTTGGGTGCCTGCTGAGCTAGCGCCTTTCTCCAGCCAGCACCACAAGTGGTCTTGATCCAGAGCGGAGTGGAGCCCTGTAAGGCTGCCACTTTGTGCTGATTCAATAAGAAATAATTGCATATTGGCCACTCTCCACTCGTTCCCCTTTCACCACCATGCTCTGACACTTCACTCTGTCCTGCATGTGCTGGAAGTTACAGGACTAGATCCACAGAGAGGAGAAGGACACTGCAGCATGGCTGGGCTGGATGGACACATTGCAGTGAGGACAGACACACTTGACCTCCAATAATATTAAAAAATATTTTTTCTGCAGCACCTCCCTTCAGGGCAGACAGCTGCCACTGAGGTCTTCATCTGCAGAGAGAAACACACTTCACTTCCTGCAAAACTGCCATGAGATACACAGAGAGCAAACAGACAGACAGAGATTGATAGATAGATAGATAGATTTCCTTGTACATAGTCGAGTTGACTTGTCACTCTGTTCGGCATATTCCTTGTAAATAAATACTTTTAAGGAAACTTTCAAATAGAAAGACATGTCAGATAACATCCATTATTATGTAGCAAACCTCCTACCACAATAATACTGCTCTTATGCTGCATAAGGCTGAATGTGAAACATCATAACAGAAACAGAAGAGTTGCCAAAATAAACCTGTGGGGTCATCTTTACCTCTTTATCACACAAACCCCGATTAACTGTGTAGGCTACTAAAAGTATGATGTCATCTGCTAAAAAATCTCCCGCGTGTAGGTGTAGCCCGTCGCAAAGGAGTTCATCGTGAATCTTAAACTTGTGCGTAGCCTGCGTGCGTCCTCGCGCACTGTTGCTCTCCTCGCTCGGTTTATTATATAGGACAAACGGGGTGAATGGAAGAACATGATGAAGCATATGCTGTCAGCTGGACGCGTGCAGTGCAGCGCCCCCGGCGCGACTCCCAGACGCGCGTTTATGGACCAGTCTGATCCCTCTGATCTGACCGCTGCTAAAGTCTGCATGAAGCACATCCTCGGCTTTTTCCATCACGTTTGATTTTGACACATAACGACACTGCCCAACTTCATGTCACACTCTTAATGTGAAAGCATTCCTGCGCGGAACTTCACAATTTCAATTTGACACCCATTCTGACACAACTGAAACTAACTAATAAACAAGCACTGATGTGATAGTTAATATTTACCAGCTTTCTTCAGTGTGTGCGCTGCAGCCATTTATCCCGAAGCGAAAGGGCCAGAAGTCCGCATTTCCTGGATTGCGCTGTGCCGGATAGAGCTGCTGTCGCTGCCTGCGTTTGAGCGCAGGGAGAGCCTGAGGGGCTCTGGGTGCTTCCCACCGTTGTGTCAGGCCGAACAGCGATGCCACATTCAGCTGATCGCCACAACAAAACAACATCTCGCCCTACGCCAAACACACTCCGCGGCGCCACCCCGCACGACAGGTCCGGTGGGCGCCGCCCCATTTCAGTCTCCACCAGTGAACTGGCGCGTCGAGCCCGCCTCATGAATAATCATGAGCAGGCAGCAGCAGCCATTGGTTTAAAGAAGCAGTTCCTGGTTAATGTTATTAATTCTAATTAGCCAGGCAGCCTTTTGCAGAGTCTTTTAATGGAGAGTGATTGAAGTAATCATGATGCACAAACTGATCTGAACTGCTTCCGCTCGCTATAACTCGATGATTCAGCTGCAACATTTCACCTCCACACACTTAGGCTACAGCATCTCACACCTTCCTTCTACACCGCAAGAATGAATAGGCCCACCGTAAGTGATGCTGACACTGCATCACACACGGCAGAGGGATATAATGGAGGTCAGGATCTAAGGGCCATGTCAATTAACTTCTCCTGGATGACTGTGTGAACTGCTGAAGGCTCAGGGGCTGCATTATGCAATCCTTTGCACACGTCAGAGCTCTGAGTGGATTTCCTGCTGATCTGGTGGCCGACTGTGCCAGACCTGCTCTTACTTGAGGTGCAGACTAGAAGGGGGTGATGAGGGGCCAGATACAGTAAAGGTCACTGAGCGAAACTGTGAGTGGTGCACGCGTGGAGATCAAACGGTGCTCTTAAAGGCCCGTATGCAGCAGAGCTCACAGGTGGGGTGTGTGTGTGTGTGTGTGTGTGCTGCACACTACAGCTTTGACCTGAAAGCGATGGCGCTTTCAGATTAAATAGAGGAATACGTCACATTTAACTCCTTTTGCATTTAGTGCCTTTCTTTTTAAGAATTGTTAATGTATCTGCACCCAGCTCGCTAACTCTGTTCCTGGTGTTGCAGACGGTACCCGAACAAAAGAGAGAGGAGAGTCAAGAGAAAACTGTGGAGGAAAGGAAAGAGGGGAGAGGTGTTGCAAAAAAAAAAAAAAAAAAAAAAAAAAAGGGAGGAAAGAAAGACAGTAGGAGGAGGTGAGAGACAGAGCAGGAGACGCTGGACGGAGTGTAGGGACACGCTGTGGTGCGAGCGCTCCGTGCTGCTACAATATGACTCTGACAGGCTTATGTAACCACACTGGCCTGGCATTTGGCTCACAGCAGACGCCGGCTGCACTCACTATTATGTAACTGCTTTAGCCGCTCATCTAAGCTGAGGGGGAGCATGCGCAGTGGAGTTCACACTTAGACTTTCAGTTTGGTTTTTTTTGACTTAGTTTGACTGCATTGCACTGCAGCCAATGTGAGAGAAGAGAAGCAACCAAACAAACGCAAAAAAAGACCCTGGAAGTTCAGCAGTTTATTGGAGAGTAATACGATATTATAGTGCAAAGATTTGAGTCATTAGAGAAACTCCACACTGTGGATTTGACAGGTGAGTGTCTTCACTTCCCATCATCGAGCGACAGGTTTCCCATCCTAAAAGGCTAATTGGGACTTAATGTTGGGTAAATGTTTCCAGTGCACATGCAGTGTGCCAGCAGGGCTTCAACTCAATTAGCTTCCCTGCATGCAGCACATAATTTAATGGACCTGGATCCCACTCTTAAAACCCAATTACACCTTAGACAGCCATTTCCAGTCATTCTTTCCAAGAGGTGGTCAGGGATGCACTAAAACCCCATGTTTATCCAAATCAGCATCAGAACCTGTTACCAAACATTGAGATAAAGCTGAAATAGAGTGATGATCCACTCAACAGAATGACCTTTTCCTGAAAAGTGAGTGCTTAACGCTGACATTTTCAGACTAATGTGGGGTAAAAGACAGTGGAGATTAAGGTCAGGGATAACACAGCAACTGATAACCATTGTTTGAGTCAATCTGCAATTAAAACATCCCAGGGTTCCTAACCAAGCGTGGCATTAGAGCTGCACTAAGTGGTTCATAATCAGCACATTACAGTCTGTGATCTCTCATTACAGCGACAAATTGCATCTGATGGTAACAGAGGAAATAAAGAGGGATTTATGACACCAGAGCAAATGGCCAAACATGGAGCACCATGGGCATAAAAAGTTGATAATTGTTCACCTGATAACAGGGAAATAAAATAGCAATTTACGACACATTTTTCTCAGATGTTGCTGAGCTTGAAAACATTCAATTCAGATGGGCCTTGTGTGCACACCAAAAAGTTCTTCAATCTCATGAAACTCAATCCATTATATACTCTTCAACTGTAGATGTTACTGTCAATAAAGGAATGAAAATATAAAAGCTAAGATTTCAAGAGCTGGGGCTGTTCTTTAAAGAATGAAGAGTGGGATTCTGTTAAGGCTGTAAGTGAAAGTGAAACAACAGATTTCATTTGGAAGGCTCACAAAAAATCATCAGTTTGGTATTTGGTATGATGCCAGTGCATTTGATGTTGAAGCCCAAGACTGACGTCACAATTGTTTTTCTTTCTTTGTTCTTTCCCATGTCCTTGTAGAGATTTATGTTGAGAGTTGTGTGTTTTTGACATATTCTTCTTACAGCTAAACTATGCAACACTCAATCAGCCCAGGATGGTCGTGGATAGGCTGAGCGAGGGGTGGGTTTGTGGGAGGGTGGAAGTCGACAGTGTTGGTGTATCCTGGACTTTTCTAGACAGTGCCAACTGGATTGAGTGACTGCAGCTGCCAAAACCAACAGGGCTCTGTCTGCAAGCCAAGGGAGAAGAAAATAACACAGCAGAGGCAGCAGGCGCTGGCAAAAGCTGCACAGGGGACAGGTCAAGAACTTTACTGCTTCAATTTACAGTCAGGGAGAAGAGCTGCAATCTTGTCAGAGGTAAGGATACACCAGTGCACATGCTTTCAGTTTTGCTTTGGACTTCAGCTAAAGGAAGTTAACTGGAAGAGCAAACACTTATCAAATGGGCAGGGCATTAGAGGTTCATGTGAATGCATCTATAGTCACAAAACCGCAGGGGAGAAAAGCAGAGTTTACAATTCCCATGAGGAGTTTTCATCTAGTTATGAAACAGACTGGAATGAATACTGACGCCTCTTTATGGCCTACAAAAGCAGCAAGAACATCGACGATAAGATTCATTACTTCTACAAGACTGTTTTTCATGTCTGTAAACTCAGCAGTGAGCCAGGTGTCAGACATGGTGATTAACACCACAATGCCTAAAAAAAAAAACTTTTCTTCATTTTCCACTTTCATCCAAAAACACTTCCTAAGCATGTAAAGGACAATGATACCATGTACCACTTTGTCCACTGGGGGCACTCAATCAACACAAAGCAAAACCTCTGCAGGAGCTTTAAGTGGCCAATACAACAAGCCATCAAAGAGGAATAGATTGATCTGAAGCATTTGGTACTTGCATATGGTTATGAATGGGGTTTTGAAGAGTCACTGCTACACATTCTGGATGTGAAAAGCCTTGTTTTAGTAAACCTGGATAAGCCACCTGCAGTACTCCAACAGACACTGAATTACTGATACAGTATATGTATACTCCTTACCCATGTTTTTGAAAAAGCTTTTTTTTTGTCACTGAATGTAGCGACCGACATGGTGAGAAGCCAAGACGCAGCTGCCCACAGATGGAGACAAAACCAGGACACTGATGATAAAGAAATCCCTCATTGAGTCAAGCATTTGGTTAGCTTGTTTTGAGGAGTTGTCCTCACATGATGTGCTTTCTATCTCCTCCTTGGTCCCCAACTCCTGTGCCTCATGACCTTAATCTATGGGGTTAAGCACAGAAGTGAAAGACAGTGCTATCACACTACCAGACTCTTTAGAGATATTTAGACATGTGTGATCAATAACATCCATAAGGTGCCTTAAATCACATTCATTTTATCAACAATTAGTGTCCAGTAAATGTAAGGTGAAACTAAATCAAATGTGTCAGTTTACTGACTCCTGTCAGGCCGCATGAAATATTTAGTACCTTAATCTTCACACCATATAGACAAAGGAAATAGAATCAATGTATGTTAACATTCATAGGACTCTTTTTTAAAACTATTGAACATCTTTAAAGACTGCATTAGGAGAAAAGTAGTGAATGACAGATTTCCATCTTGAAAAGCAGTGTTTATACATTAATTCTAACCATATTAATTCCAGACAGAGGCCTGTGCCTTATTATATGGCATGCAATAATTAACTCCACACCACAGTGTAAGGCAAGGCATAATAAGCACACATCAGCATCAGTGATCAGTTCAGTTTGAAACCCAGGACTACAAAAGGCACTTAATAGTGTTTGGAAATGTTACATGTGTTGAACTAATACAGCAATTCTGCATAAACAATCTCATTAGTGGGACAATAATTATATAAAATGTGCAATACATCAGACATGTTTCAAAATGAATACAAATGAAAGACGTACATTTATCACAACACTTAGTCCATTCACAATACTTCATTGATGTGGCCACTGAAATGTCAGGAAAGAATATAACACCTAAGTTTACATTTTCAGGATCGTTTGAAAATGCTTTTTCACAGGTACAAAATATTCTACTTTAACTTTTTCTGTTAATATTGAAATCAAGGTAACTTCCATATTATGCATAAAATGACTGGACCAGCATTACAACCATCAACAACCTATGAAAGTCAGTACCACTGAACAGCAACTGATCAGCATTGAAATGCATCATTATCATTTTGAAGCTTCAACGATTAAAAGTACCTTTAAAAAGAAAAACCTCAATACCATGCTCTGCAACATTCTGGACATAGTGGCATTTTTAGAGCACTCAGGTGGTCACTTCTTGAATGGTACCACTGCACATCACATGATGCTGACTGCTAAGCTATGCAAACAGACAGTTTTACAGGTACAGACTGTTGCACGTGGCTGCATAAGACCAATATCCAATCAGACACGGATAGGGTTAGCACCGCTGATAAATGACTATTGGATGGCGAAGACATGGAAGAGCTGAGATTAAACTGACGGTCTATTAGGACTGAAAGTGTGATGAGGTGGATTTACTTCCAGTCTAGCAGCAAAAAGGAAGCCCAGTTCTTATCTTTCGGGTGTGTCTTATCTAAGCTTCACACTCACCTCAAACGGGGGTTTACTGCAGGGTTCCCCCTGTCGCCCCCAGCTCAACATGCCATGCCATGCTCTCTAATCATAGGGACTTCAAACCCAGCCAATTAGAAGAGTCTGATATCCCACGTCATTAGGGGACCCTGTAATGTACTTTTGAGGTACTGACTAAGGGACTTGTTGCAGAGTCTATGCAATAGTCCAGTAACTAATATTCAGCTATAAGATAAAAAACAGCTCATTGAGTCATATCACAACCACGTCAGGCAGAGGGGAGGGAGTCGCTTTACAAGGTAAGTATTTGGCAAAGAAAATAATTTCTCATAACCAAAGCAATCATTAATCAAGCCAACTAAAAAATTAACTTATTTTGTAGTGATTGTTATACACTAAAGAATCATACTTAGAATAACACAAAAACAGATGCACTAAAAGCAGAGGCAATGAAGTGAAAAGAAATATTTCCTTATTCTTTTAAAGCATCCTTCAAACTGCTTTTTACCCTGTGCTAGAAAACAAGAAAGAAAACAACAACAACAAACAAAGTCACTAGGAGAATCACGCTCAGCTGAAATCCCTGTCAGGGAAGAGGAGAGGGGCGACGAGGGTCCAGAGGTAGAGGCCGAGGCCAAGCCAGCTGGAGCTCACCTTCACCCACACAGCCGGCATATTGCTCTGCATGGTCTTGGTGTTGGTGTCAGGTCTGGGGGGGGGGGGGGACGACAGGTACCTTTTAGTAAATTCTACATAACACATGTAAGGAATTTTATATACAGATATTTTTAGATTTTAATGTGAACGGAAATCCACATTCAGACTTTTCTAAAATGGATAACTTTGAGCTGAAGTATTGCACCCCCTTGTGGCCAGACCATAGGCCTACACTGTATGTGCAACATCTGAAAAGATGCCGGTATTACAACAAATGTATGCAATGTATACAATCTGACTGAAATACAAATGACTTCATGTTTTTCCCCTAAGACGTCCTCATTTATTACTGACATGCAGCAAGGGCTCATTGTCTTCAGCTGCCTGTGACTCACACTTCACCGTGTGCACTGCAGGTGTAGCCGGTAAAAGTCAATATTGAGCGACACATCTGCTCTGTTTACGGTCCGATTTAATTATACATCATTCAGAAAAGTGTTTTTTTCTCTATTAGACTCACTTACAATGAAGTCCTGTGCTATAATCTTTGGGGACCCTATGTTATCGGTTTATAAATTTGGTGAGGACGGATACTTACTGGTACCAGTTGGTGAGAGTCATCATGATGTACAGAGACGCTAGACAGAGGTGGAAGTGGAAGACGGAGTAGTTGTAAGTGACTCCCTCCTCCTCATTGTCCACAGCCCTGCGAATGCCGTCCTCTCCCACCACCCCCTCTCCACCTGAGCCTCCGCCCTCCTCCGTCTGCATCAGCTTGTTGACCTGGGCATTACTGGACGAGCGGATACTATGAAGGAGACAGAAAAGACAGTATAATGAAAATGTAAGAATAAAATATATATATTGTGAAGGTTTTTTTTTGTTGCACTGTTATATCCTACCTGGCATAGAGAGTGCAGAAGAGGAAGATGATCAAACCTACAATTCCCTGAGCATCCCACCACTGAACCCCCTCGGGATTGCTGTCACCCGGTAGTTGGGTGGTGTTGGCTCTCGACACCAGACTTAATAGGCTGGGGTTACACTTCCGATCTAAGAGATCAAACACACACACACAATATTAGAAATTAAAACAATATAACAGGTTGTGAAAAATACTTTCTAAAATTGATGTTAGAGATTTTATCTCTTGGTATCTAAAGTCAATTTTGTTTAACCTGCCTGTAAATTGTATTATTCCTTTGTAAATTAACTGTTGCACTAATTAAGAAAGGAGATACGTTATATACAATAAAAATGTTCAATTAAAGGTGTATTACGCAGGGATTGACATGGGTCAGCACCCCATTGCCCCTTTGTCTTAGTAGTGTGGTATTTTATGAGAATGGGATACTCCCGCTACCAATAACTAGTCTAAGTTCAAGTGTGCAAAGGTCAGGACAGAAAGCAAGGACAAGGTAGTTAGTAACGTGGTCCAAAGCCAACTAGAGGGAGGAAATGGAACCCAAGCCAAGCGGTACAGGAAGCAGAGGCAGAGTTTAATGTGCAGCTAGCTCTAGCAAACCGGTGTTGACCATTGTAGGTCCCTGAGATAGAAGGAAGCTGGTAATAGATCTGGTACGTTGACAAGAGGAAGTTGTAAGGCATGCAGGCTAAGGAAGCACAGTGAATGAACTGGGAAAGTGCACAGTAGGGAAAGTTTAGTTGAAGGGACCTGGGGAGTATGGAGGACAGCCATGTTAAATTCCTGCGGGGCTGCTTGTGATGTGCTACCATCACCCCAGAACCCTAAACGTTGGGTAGATAGGGACCAATGGTGCCCATTGTGTTCAGAGGGAGCTACTTTGAGGCATATTCCTTCAGGTTGAAGGATTAGTCTGTCACAATCCACGATCCACATAACCAGGTGTTGAAAAGCTTAGCAGCAGGAATTGAAAGTAAAAGAGGACAGGTGGATTCAAAATGTAATCAGGAAAAAGAATGTAGCCTTCAGTTTGTCTATAAGGGAGAGAAATACAACAGAGGGAGACTTTAAGCAGGCACCAGTAAGGCCTTTAAAAGAGCGCTAATTATTTGGAGATGCAGGTAGATTTGGGAGGGCAAAACTGTTGTGCCACAGGAAATAGTTTTCACTAATTTGAGTCCTGACGTAGTGTTATGGCGTACAAGTCAGCATATAGTTGATTTTATAGAACTGACGGTTCCCTTGGAGGACTTGTAGAGGAAGCATACGAAAGGAAAAAGCTTAGATATGCAAGTATTGGAGCCAGAAGCTGAACAGTGAGGATGGAAAGTAAGGGTTTGTCCAGTAGAAGTGGGATGTAGTGGATCCATGCAAGATGAGCTGTCTCATTACTGGGACAGCTGTGAGTGCTAGGACAGAATATCCAAAAGGCAGTAAGGGAGATGTCAGATAAAAAAAGTTGGAGCTTGTATGTACCCTTCAGCCTGTTGAAGGAGGCAATGCTGTTTGGGCTGTGATGGCCATGTGGTAGGGTAGGCAAGATATAGAAGTTCTGCATGCGGGTATGGGGGGCCGTGAGAGCTAGCATGGAGGGGTTGTGGCTCTGGGATGCCAGAGCTCACTGAGGTGTCGTGGGACTAATCGGACAAAACACAGGCTATAGGAGTTTCCCACTTGACAACCCAATTGAAATCCTGGCTCCGGCTGCCCATCAGTCTACATGGTTGAGTTGTGGGTGCCAGAAGGGGCCATGCAATATGGTAGGTAGAATTGGCATTGCCACTAACTGGTTAGCTCGCATAAACAGAGTCTGGGTCTGTAGAAGGTGGAATCTGCTTTGGTAGCTGTGCCAGCTAAGGGTCTTGAGGTAGGTTGCGTAACTTATCAGTAGGGCACAGGAGCATAATTGGGATGAGGGGTGTCTTCACTGAGCACTTATCATTTCATTAGGGCACATGTACATTGCATTTATTTTAAAAATGCTATCCATCCCAAACACATCTCCCTTTATTCCTACCCTACTCCCCCCTATATTTAAATAATAATGAAACTGCTGTTCTCTTTTTAAACATGGCTTAGGCTACACTAGTGTTTTCTATACGTTTCTTGTGTTTGCCATCAACAAGGGTGTGAGTATTGCAACATCATAATAACATGATCATTTTCAAGGATACCATGGATTGTTTGCATCTTTCTTATACTAAAAGAAAGATGAAATCCACGTCTTTGTGACTAGTAGGGACGCATTTTACAGTCATGTTGAGTGTAAATTGAGCTCAGTTGGCTACACACACGTAGTCACCACAAGCTAGCCTATTGTGCTATTCACTTGGAGTGTTAGGGCGCGGTCACACTGGCCATCTGTACCGTGCCGTACTCAAGCACGATTGGTCCCCTGCTGCGCCATTCCCACGCTGGCCGGCACACTACACAGGACTATCCGTGCTTAATTACGATTACCTCTTGTACATAGCGTTGTAATACATGTACATACATTTATGTTATTATGAAGCGTGCTCAGTTGACAAACAGGCGGACGAGAGAGAGAGAGAGAGAGAGAGAATAAGGGACGTGCAGTCTGCGTCTGCACATCGGAGAACAACACAGAGAGCACGACAGTTACTTTACTGACTTTGCGGCTTAATTTAAGCCATTTTTATCAGACACAGCCGTGAATAAATAAAAAAATAAAATAGACGCGCGGCCGATTGCGGAATGGGCCACACATCGGAGAACAACACAGAGAACATGACAGCTACTTTGTGTCTTATATTGAGTCATTTTAGTCTTCCATAATGAAGGCTGTCAGCGTTGTGTACCCGCGTGCTTGTGCTCGTGCATGAAGTGTACCGCGCCGAAGCACACCTCTCCGAAGTGTGCCAAAGCCAAGGAAGTGTACCCTGCCTGAGCACGATACGGAGCGGTCACACTGGCCAAACGAACTGGACTTTAGGGTTGAAGCGTGCTTGGGCACGGTACGGATTGCCAGTGTGACCGCGCCCTTAGATGAGACAAGGAAGGTCTACCTAGAATATGTACTTCCTATTACAAAAGTACTTCTTTATTCCTATAGCATGTCATTAAAAACTTACCAATATAATCAAAATGCTGCAGCAGATAATTAGCAAATACATATTTAAAAAAAAAAAAAATTAAGCATAATCACAGATGACCATGCAACCAAAAGCTGAGACTAATGTTTAAGAGAGCCGGGGACTCACTTGGATTGTTAGTCATTGCAGACCAGGTGACATACATGGTGTAGAGGGAGATGAGTGACGCCTGGAGTAAACCAGAGTGTGGCTGGGCTTCCTGTTACATCAAGGAAAATGTAGAATGAAGAAAGCAAAAACATAAGATTGTGCAAAATGTAAACTAAGGTTCAGCAGTTTTGACATCAACTACCAAGGGATTGTAGTCGGACAATATTTCTATCAAAAACCTGTCTGAATCTGAGAAAATTACTCAAGTCAATCAAAAAGGAGGGGAAGAATAATGTTTACATACTACTAACCAAAACTACAGCTCCTGCTGTTGTAGTAAAACAATAAAACTCAATGGACAGAAGTCAGGACTGTTCAATCTATCACTTGTAAACAGAGTTCCACTCAGGCTAACTATCTGTCATACTCTTAGAACTACAGAAGTTGTTTTATTCCTCAATGCTGTATGTTTAAGACACATTACAGTTTGAACATGACAGCACAGTGATATCCACTGAATTGTGTCACCAGCTTTGTTGAATGAAAATAGTGAATCTGCATTAGTGTTGTAAGGCGTTAAACTGGTTCATACCTGAATCTTGGGTAGAATAGAGACAATGGAGACGATGATGCAGAAAATAAGGTTGAGGCTGATGAAGACTTTGTGTTCTGTGCAGTCATCGGGTTGTGTGTAGTAAACGTAGAAAAGCACGACAGCAGTGAAAGCCAAGGCATAGTACAGGACGGTGAAAGACAGAAGGCCTGGAAATCACAAAAACAATTATTAACGTGGAGCTATAAGTATACTCATGTGCTACTAGGACAGCAGAGCAGATGTTTGTACCAGAGTAAAATATTTTGCCAATTTTATAAGTAATCATTTGTCAAGAACAATAAAGTTTGATATGGCAAAAAATATCGAAAGGAGAAATGTACCTGCAAACCAGCATTTGTTGTCACTATTTTCAGCATTTTCTACCCACACCTTGTTCCAGGAGTGAGCAAAGTCGATGAGGAGAATAAGTTGGATTATAATAAAGATGAAAGATCCCACCACTCCGAAGTAAAACCACACTGTGAATTGGATAAAAACAGTTATTTCTACTTTGCTTGAGTCACTGATAAGTCAATGTCTGCTCAGGAAAAAAAGAACTAATGTTTATTTTAATTCATCAGAGCAATTTAGTACCAGTATGAAAGGTTCCGTCAGGGATGAAAAAAGCTCCCACAGTAATCCCAATAAGGATCAGGAACTTAAAGAACCAGAATCTGTAAAAATAAAGCAATAAAATAAACAGTTGAATAGCCACCATCAGTTCCCAAACCTGAGCACATGCCTTCCAAGGAGCACTGATGAAGTACGTACCCATTTTGAATGCCAGCCCGAGGATCTTTGCTGCTACGGACACCAATCATAATAGCGCAGAACAGAAAGAAGAAGCAGGTCATGGCAAAGCACATCCGGTACACAGACTTGTAGCCCACAATGACTTCACATTTAACGTGGTTTTCCAAACCAGGTATAGAAGGTCCCCCTTGGCAAAATCCCGGAATCTACAAAACAGGAAATTATAAATTACTTTCCATGTAGGCTGTATTATAATAAAGCCTTCCTGAAAGTATCAAGTAGAAAGAAATTGTGAAAAACTTCAACATAACAGAATTGTTGCTGAAATGTACTACATAAATAAACTTGCCTTGCCTTATAGGTAAGCCATTCATTTTGTACAAAGAAGCATTTGACTGCTGTGCAGCTTTCAATGTGTAACTTCCTTATCTCAGAGACCTAGTTTCATTTCAGATAGCTGACATTAGTGAAATATTGTATGAAAAAGAAACACATGCACAACAAGTGGGTGGTTTAGTTTAAGAAATCTTAAATCATTTTAAAAATGTAATTAAACCATAGACGTTACTTTTTGAAGCTCCGCCTCCATTCCAGGAAGTATCATAATGACAGACACCAGTGTCCCCAGCAGCAGAAAGAAGGAGAAAACCAGCCGTGTGATAGTGGAGTTATTGGAGGAGGGACAGCAGCCACACAGCAGGCATGGTGCTGAGCCACACAGACAGGAGGCCTATGAGCGATGGAGAGAGAGGCAAACAATTACAGAGTTAAAGCTACGGGCAAAACTGAATGTGAAATTAATGCAGGCCTTTGCTTTGGCAGAATGCCAATCACAAACAGGTTTTACTACATTAGAAACACTGGCTGATAAATTGTTAATCTTGACATGTCCTGGTTCCAAAATCAATTAACAGTCACATATGTCTATCTGACTAGGACAGGATCATAAGTAGGGCCAGTTTGTCAACAAAACATAGGAGACAGTTATTTCCTGGCTTGTATAGTAATTTCCACATATAGACAGACTCCACCTTGTTTATATGATACCAAGCAAGACAGGGATATTGCTACTTGACCTATTTAAACTGTGTAAGCGACTTTATAGACAGTCATGAGCTGTCTTCCTTAAGAAATAGCCAAAACATATACATTTGATCCAACAATAAATCAGCAACATTTACGTCAAATACCCTCACGTTAGCCTGGCTAGCTAGCTTTTCTGTTGCTCCTTCACAATCTATGTGTCCTGTTTATTCAGCAGCTCACTACACTGAATTATTCTTAATGTATGCAGTAACGTGCCCATACTTTAATCAACTTGTTTATAGCAAGACTGTCTAAAGAGTTTCACGTTACGCCTTTTTGTTAAACCTTAAGCTAACCATCAGTAATCGATTACAATACCGTGAGAAAGTGAGAAAAGCCGACAAAAACAGTATTCATAAGAAGAGTAGATACTTACGCAGCTGGCTACAGAGCACAATGCCAGACAAGCTCCCATATTTACATTAAAATGTTGAAACCAAGGGAAGAATACAGTCAACTATCATTTCCCTGTCAGGAGATAAGTACTACTAAATACAACAACCGGAGGGGATACTCGGCTGCTCTTCAAAATAAAAGTCTTTACTATAACCTCTTCAAAATAAAAGTCCTCACTATAACCTCTTCGAAATAAAAGTCTTCACTATAACCTCTTCGAAATAAAAGTCCTCACTATAACCTCTTCGAAATAAAAGTCTTCACTATAACCTCTTCGAAATAAAAGTCTTCACTATAACCTCTTCAAAATAAAAGTCTTCACTATAACCTCTTCGAAATAAAAGTCTTCACTATAACCTCTTCGAAATAAAAGTCTTCACTATAACCTCTTCAAAAGAAAATGTGGGTGTAATCGGTGTAATGGACCCAACAAGGGGAGATGACAGAAAGAGAGAGAGAGAGATGGAAAGAGATGTTTAAACAGAGTTTAGTTAAAAAAAAATTAACTGCATATAATAAGATAATAATTGACCTACAACAAAGAACATCCTGTAATATGACCATTTAATTATCGGGCAAGTAGTATTAAAAACTACCATGGGAAAATTATTTTCTTACAGGATAGTGTGCTATGAGTGAGTTCATTAACAATATATTCAACAGACAGACGTCCTGTACAAGAAGGGCCAAAGTCGACTACACCTGCTGAGGCGACTGAGGTCCTTTGGAGTGTGCAGGACTCTGCTACAGACTTTTTATGACACTGCTGTGGCGTCTGCACTTTTCTATGCGGTGGTCTGCTGGGGAGGAGGGAGCACAGAGAGAGACAGGAAGAGACTGAACAGACTGGTCAGGAGTGCCAGTTCTGTCTTGGACTGTCCTCTGGACTCTGTAGAGGAGGTGGGTGAGAGGAGGATGTTAGTGAAGCTGACATCCATCATGGACAACCCCTCTCACCCCCTACATGACACTGTGTCGGCCCTGAGCAGCTCCTTCAGCAGCAGACTGAGACACCCACCCTGCAAGACAGAGCGCTACCGCAGGTCGTTCATCTGCCGTCAGACTGTTTAATCAGACTCTTTAACAACATCACCACCTCATGACTCATTTCAATAATGCTACACACTGTGTTTTTTTTAATAACAATAACTCTTTCCAGTGTAGTTACTGTGTAATTTTCCATTATTGTATTTTTTTATTTAACTGATGTAAATATGTTTGAACTGATTTTTAACTTCTATTTTTATTTTTAATAATTATATTCCCGTCCCGTTTTCTTGAGCTGCTGTAATGCACAAATTTCCCCCACGGGGGATCAATAAAGTTTATCTTTATCTTTTGTATCTTTATATTCAGTGGTAATGCACAAAGTTGTGCTTTATATTGTAAACTGAAACATTTATTTTAATCCATAGTTTTGGCAACTGATAGGCTATAAAATATGACAAAAAAGTATAATGCAAAAAATACTTTGAGAATACCATAAAAGTGTCAAGGAATTACCAAACTGGGACAAAATGTTCAATAAAAAACGTTTGAATAGTAATTTAAATGTTATAAACCTTATTACCGTAATGTTGATTCATCCAGACAAAAAATAATAATACAAATATATTTTTTTATTCTCATTTATCCCAATGTTTATAACTCTTAGCACAAAAGTAGTCGATGTTGTTTAGACATTTCTACTTTTACAACACAGTTCATGCGTTGATATTTGTCGAACAGCTGACAGCTATTGTAATAGATTAGTATATATCCTACATACTTTAAATTAACAAGTGGAGCGATGTAGCATAAATGGTGGGAGTCTAGGTGGTGGTTTTTAAGCATTTTGAAAGAATTGGTCATTGAATGCATCTTAGTTCAGTTCACATGGACTACTGTTGTGGTGGTGACTAAAGGTTATGTAAATGGTACTCAGATGTGTTTTTTGCGAGGGGGGGGAACAACATGGATCCCGCAGGTCTAAAAGCATCGCGGAATTAAAACGTACTTTTTTGCAGAGATACTTACCACCAGTGTTCCTTCAATTACACTTTAACCATTTAAAAGTTTACCTTTAATCATATGCTTGGGTAAAGTAGGTGGGATGTTTAACGCTAATGTTACCTAGTCTGTATTTTCTCTAACATCCACGAGTCTGTGCTGCCTTTGTTTCTAACTGTAGTGTGAGTCTGATCCTGGCGCTTACAGTTTTAAGCCGTGCTGTGATTGGTGGATTTTGACCAATGAAATCAAAGACCTCTGGTGACGTCTGGAGTTAGTAACTTTTCGCGCGAAGGTGCAGATGTTGTTGGTGTTATTCTGCATGAGAACAGCAGAAGAAGTCGGCTCGTGTCGTGTGCGCACTTCAAACTAAGGCACTTGACGGTGAGAACAATGGTTTTATGCTAATGTTTGAACCAGGCTCTCAGACTATTATAACAATGTTTTGTAAGATCTAGGTTTTGTAAGGTATTTTAAGACAATTATTGAAACGTTATGAAGATGTTCAGCATCACTAAAAGTCAAAGAGTAAACTGACTTTATAGTAATGGACACATTTTGTTTGTAATAACATACAAGCAACTCTTAAAAAATAGGCTATATTACTCAAAAAGCAGTAGGCCTACCATAAGTGTCGTTTATTTTCACAATATCCTTAAAATAACGTTTTAGTTTGTCACTTTGTTTTGACTGGAGTCTACTCTGTGTTATCCTGTATATGAGAAAACACTACAGTAAACTAATCCTGCTCATTTTAGTGTTCGAGTCTAGAACTTAATTATCTTGCTCTTCATCCTTATTTTATCAAATTATTGTTTTCCTCAAGATATTTCATGCTTTCGAATTTCAAGATTGTTTGTTTTAACGACTCTGTTTTTTATACCCCACCCCCGCCTTTTTGCAGTAACACATCCTGTTCAGAGTAGGTTTGGGCATTTCGACTTTTTGACGAGCCTAAAGATTTGTTAACAGATACAACCAAACATCTTTATTTTCAGTTTATTGTCTAAATAGTATAATTCAGTCAAATGTAGCTATTTTGATCCGTTATTGGTATATGAATACATCTATTACCTATCTAACTTAATTTTATTTTCCTATGCCATACAAATTCCATAACACCATTATTTTACATTATGTGCTGTAAACAAACCTTAAATGCAATTATCAAACATTTCTATATGTGCACCATGGTTATTTCCACTTATTTTGTTGCAACAAATAAATATGAAAGACTCCCTTTCTTTCATACACAGATCATTTTAATAATTATGAAAGCAGGAAAAATCCTGAGTTACTGTCCTAGTTCACTTCACTGCTTATAACATCAGTGATGCGTAGATCTAGTTTTGCCTGTTATGTCATGACATGTTCAGACTAGTCTAACAGCTAAAAACGTGCAACTGTAGAGAACATACTTGTGTGTACACCTTACCCTGAGAAGGTTTAATGCATCCACATATTACCAGACATTGACATAAGTATGTATATTACAGAAATAATCCACCTGTCTTAATTGGCCGAAAAACATGTATTTTTATTCTAAAGGCCATAGCAGGAGAAGAGAAGTGTTTTCTAAAAGTAATGCTCGCATGCTTGAGCGATGTTCTATCAAAACACGGACTATGACTGTTTGCTTCAGCACCATCAGAGTACATGGCTGTGTTACTGCATCGCTGCATTCTTTCAAATGTCGAAATTCACATTTGACCAAAGTAAAGCTAAGGTGTATCCACTGAGCACAGTTAGACTTGATTTGTTTGACACTAATTTTCTTATTCATGTTTTTTTAGTGGTAGAAAAAAGGAATCATTCCTGCTGAAATGGACACCTGTGGAGGTAAGTGTTCAGTAAGACATGAATTGTGTCAGTGAGATGAGTTCTGCATCGTCATTTTATGACTTAATTCAGTAGATATCTTACATATTGCTCCTTCAAGCGAATAAATGTCCTGATTTAAATGTAAACAAAATGCAACCACTACAATTTAACTGTCTGTTGATGTGGCCTGTGCAGCAAGTTGCAAAGGCAATTTGTAAAGAGGCACTCATTAGAAAGTTATATTTTTCCATCTTTTCATATTTTAAAAAACTCAAAAAATGCTGCCACACAACAATGTCTATTGTTTCCTCCTGACCTCTAATAAAGCATAGAACCCTACCCCGCCCAACCTCATTTAATTATCCTGGGTCAGTGGCTCTCAATAGAATCAATTTGCTATAATTGAATTGAATTGCTAAAAGTGAACTAACAACAGATTTTATAATGAATCAACGGATTGTCATATATCAAGTTGCAATGACTAATGTTGAGATGAAGAAAAAAAATCAAAGTGTTGTGGACTTTGAACCTTGACCTTTAATCATAACACATCTGCCATAGCTTTACAGATATTCTGTTTTGCAGATATCCGAGTGAAGGAGCTGAACAAGCGGGCCTCAGGTCACGCATTCGAGCTCATCCTGAGCCCCTCAAACACAGATGCTAAGGAATTTCCATTGTCCCCTCTGAATAAAAAGGAAACATCACTGGATGAGATTAAGAGAAAACTGGATGCTGCAGAAGAGAGACGCAAGGTATTGTGAATGCAAAGTAACATAAGTCTGAAAACTGTTCACTACTAAATGAACTCTAAAGCCTCATCACCTCATGTTATGTTAAATTTATAGAAAAGTTCTCTCTTCTCATTTTGTCAGAGTCAGGGCGCTGAAGTATTGAAACAGTTGGCTGAGAAAAAAGAGCATGTGAAGGAGGTTCAGCAGAAGGCCATCGAGGAAAGCTGCAACTTTAAGAAGACAGCACAAGAGAAACTCAATCTGAAGATGGAGACATACGAAGAGAACCGCACTGCATGGATGGCAGCTCAAAATGAAAAATTTAAGGAGAAAGTACGTTGATAATTGCATTTCAACATGTCTTAATGCTTTTTGTTGTAATAATAAATACTGATGTGATGTGATTCTTTTGTTTACCAACACCAACAGGACAAGAAACTGGAAGAGGTGAAGAAGAACAAGAAGGCGATGGAAGAAAGGGAAAATTTTGTAATTTGTTTGTAATTTGAAAACAGCTGTTACATCTCCAAAGATAAGCTTTATTTTTTTTTACCTGACTTTTTCAAGGTTTTCTTTAACTAGTTCTCAGTATGCTATAGAATGAAAGTCTTTTTTTTTTCAGTTTTAGACTGGGTCCTGATATTGTCTGACTTTTCTGCACTTGTAGAATTCTTGTGGGCAGCTAGCTACACTGTTTTTTCTGAGGTCTGAACTAAATTTTCCATTACAATGCATTTCATTGATATGAATCGATCCTTGTCCTTCAATGCTTAATAATAATGTTCCAAACTGTTGATAATACTGTACGTTTAGATATACTGTAGGATACCAAGGTTCTGGCATTAAAGTCTGTATCCACAATTTAATCGTTGTCTGTTGTGTTGGATATATTCTTTCCATATGAAAGTTGAATATGAATATTCTTTACTATGTGGTGTAAGATGCTAAAATTAGAATTGAAGAGGAGACCATCTTACCTGCCATATAATGTAGTTAGTACCATAAGTAATACTTTGACACTACTGACACCTAGTGGCAGTGATGGAAACTGACTTGTTAAAAGCTCCAGAGGTGGCTGAGAAAACTGAGGCAGAAGTAGGGACAGTTTACTTTGGGTGTTTTGAAACACTTCATAGTAATATACGATTAATTTTAGGAGTAACTGGTTCAACTCGTGTCCTTTTGAGCTGTAAAACCTTTGACAGATGTTACAAATAAGGGTTCTAGGATTGGTGGGAACCACACACATGGCTGCATCAATGGACAAGCATTTTACTCAGCTCACTTGTATGTATTTTCCACAATCCAACAAAAAAAGCTGCAAAGTTGCACATTGATAATCAAACCTGAGGTACCAATCATTCCCTCTCACTTTAAGTTGTTTATAGGAGTTTTTCTATTAATGAAATGCTCTTGTGGCCACAGCAACAAAAGTGTAGCAGGAAAAAATACACAGCTAGTTTTGTCTGCATTGTTATGCACACACATCTGCTGATGCACAATCCCATCTTTGTCATGAGTGGGGAGGAAACTGCTGGAGTCTTGTCCCATCGAGAAGTGTTTCTCTGCTGTCAACACACGGGACAAAGACTGGTTTGACTCCAAGAACCATTGCTCAGCCTGTTCTGTTTTTCAAAATCTTGCTTATGATCATTACTTTCAGTTTTTTTACTCAATTTAAATCTGCTTTTTCATTTTAATAAGCCTCTGTTGACACTTTTTGCTTGTGTACAAAGGCCTTGACCCAGATCATCGTTAAGTGGATAAACAACCAGAAGGCCCTGAACCCATCACTGTTGGGTAAATATGCTCTACGACAGTTGGACTCAGGAAACAATGAAGATCTTTCAGGCACACTGAGTCTAACAAGGGGAACTTTGTAACTGGATGCTGAAAAAGGGATAGACACAGACTATAAAACACATTTGAACACATTAATCAAGCAGGAAAATATATTGCTTTGAAAACCAAATGAGATTCAATTAGGTTAACATGGTCATATTACATTTTACACACATTACACTGAATGAGGTATAATTATATGTAGCCCAAGTGTTTTGACCTCTGATATATTTGGGATTTTTATGCAACTGTTCAATTCATTATCTACAGGATAGTGATTTTCTTTTCATTCCAATTAGCTCATTTGGGGCAAACAATACATGTTTAAAGGAGGTGTATTCACAAAATTTGAATTCTGGTCTGGTTAAACCTCTTGTAATGGCATTATGACTTAAAGAAAAATATTAAATTACTGTCTTGTGTGAATATTCTAAAAGACTGATCCACATTTTAATCGTAAAGACCCCTCATGAGTTAAGTGATTTTATTTTTGATAGGTCCAAATCACAACAAACATTTTTATAACCTTAATATAGAAAGCAGGTTGCACTGTACCACCATGACTATGCACTTGGCAACAGTGGCAAGAAAAACACTTTGCTTTTAACAGGTTACTTTACCGGACAGGCAGACAGACAATAAGACACAGACATGGCAAAAATAACAACCTATAAGAGAATCATATAGCAACAATGCCAGTTTAAATTGTAGAAATGTGACTAATATTAACAATATCAACAAACAGTAATGCATGGGGGAAATTCATAACAATGATATAGTTTAAAACATTAAGTTTACATGAATATATTTTAGTAGTAATTTTGAGCATTTCTAATAAGACCATCAGTAGTTTCTTGAATATGAACTCAGCATAACATAAAATATGTCCATTGCTGATAGAAATACTTCAGCTATACATTATTTCGGTAGTATTAGAATTTCCGTTAAGAAGGGGTGGGCTGATAGGCAAGGCTCCTGCTGTCATTGGATAAAACTGTATGCGTCAGCAGCGATGCTCTGTATCGTGCATTCTGATTGGCCGAGACAGCCGCCTGTCACAACTCCTGTATCCTCCCGGCAGCTGCGCTGTGAGAGCCGCCAGGCGCAGCTCCCGTCACGGCCATCCTCTCTCCGTTCACCCCTTCAAACAATGTTATCTGTATTCTGTAGGGCTCTAAATCACTCAACAACGGCTACATAAACACTCTGGGTTGATTCTTCTCTCTACAGGTAGGCCTACGTCAATCGTAATGGTGTTATGAATGTATTTGGGAAATCCATGGTAGTGTTTTGTGTGAAATTGCACAGTGACATAGCGTGAAATACGTTCAGATGCGGAAAACCATCTAAACGTGCAGCGGTATCTTAATGAAACACATCATACATCGCACACAGAGGAGGCCTGTGATGGTCGTGGATTTAAGACAAGCCTCGAGGCTCGGAGGAAAGAGGGAATGCAAATTGATTTCCGACACTGGATGTCATATTTCCACAGACATGTCGATCAGGTGCACGATTTGCTGGTGTGAATTTACTGCATCAGGCCCTTGAAGGCCACTGTTTAATACACACTGTTTTAGATGCTTTCTTTGTTTTAGCCGGGCGTTTTTCTTCACCCATTAATATTTTAAAGGACCGCTACCCTTTGCTGGAAACTGAGGGTGTGGACGGACGGATGGGGTTATGTTACGTAATCCCTTCCCATTCATCACTCCACGCCTTTTCCTCCTGAACGTCGGCCTGTGTTCATCCCACACAGCTACAGCCTGCTCTGTGTGGAGCTACTGTCTCCATGCTTTCTCATCACTGTGCATTGGAGCTGAAATACAACCAGCAAGAAAGATCATCAGATCATTAATAACTGATTTTAACCACGTGTTTAGGGGAAACAATGAAGAAAAACAGCACATATTTACTTTACTTTACCAAATCATAAAATCCTGAAGGTTGGAAGGCATTATTTAAACATTCCCGATTTTCCTTCTTGTATATTTACGTAAGGGTAAGTCCAGGGACTAGCTCGACTGGATATGTCAGGGAACAAGCAGTCATGCAGAGTGTCATCTAACTGCACAGACAGAGACTTGTGGTATTTTATGATAACATTTTGCCTGACACTGCTCTAAAAGCCCAAATGGACATGGGTGCAGGCCTTTTGTCAGCTGTCTTCACCCCTTGTAGGATGGGAATGAGGTCACTGTATTTGGTATGTTATGGTGTGCATTGTAGTAGCACTAGTGGAGTATTTATAATGTGTATTTCATTGCATTGCAATAGTTGTGGTTTTGATATGATAGATTTATTTGAACTTTTTATAAACTAAAGGGAAAGAGCTGAAAATTGGGACTATCTACAAACCGTCAGCACATCAGCTCATTTCTCTGTCCTTATACAATCAGCTCAAATACATTTTTTTTATTCCTCTATGTTTTACCATCTCCTCAAATATTAGGCTGGATAAACCAGCCTGATCATTTCTGTTTTTTTTTTTCATTATGTAAGTATCACTTGGTTGTCGAAACATTTACCAATTTATTATTTATTTTGCATTAAAACTTCTAAATCCTCCCTCTGAGGGTGCTGTAGCAATATTGATTCTATAACAGTTTCAGGAAGCAATCTCCATTTTTCAATCACCTTTACTGAGGATTGAGAAGGAGAACCTCATTGTCAGAATTTATGACTGTAAGGAGGACAGCTGAGGTCACATTTGTACTCCCTCTGAGTCCCTGTGGTGTGAAACTGTCCTTCAAGATGATTCATCATGTGGTAGCAGATTAAACGTTTGGGGACACCAGTCAGATGGTCAGCCAATCAAACAACAACAGAACAAGCAGCACTACTTCTGCCACCAACACTAACAGTCATAGCCATTAATGTGTATAAAACTCCATGTATGATTCTGAAACAGGAAAAGCAGCAACTAATCAATAATGTTGTCATTGGCAACTCATCATATGACCCATATTGGACGGGAAGGAGGGTGCTGTCAGTTTCCAGCACTCAGGATTATCACACAATGCTGCAAATCATTTCTAGAGAGCATTTTTAAATTGCAGCTTATTGTTTTAGTTTTTTGGCATGTAACAGCACTCTCATTAACCTCAATCCAATTTGTAGTTCACATCCGCTTCAGTATCCAGCACAGTGTACTCTACTGGACTGGACATAGTGATGTCCAGAATAGACTGAAATAGTGATATAGTAAAAAAATACTAATAATAGTAAAAAAAAATATTTTTATGATCAGTTAATCAGGTGATTTATCACTTCTGGATCAATTATTTGTTCTAAGAAAATATGAAAAAAACACAAAAAAAAAACCCAAAGTGGAAGAGCCCAGTATGTTTCCCAAAGCCCCATGTTACATCATCATCAGCTGTTTTTTATTGTTCAAAGAACAACATATATCCAATTCACAGTCATAGCTTACCCTCAAACCATTAAGGTATTGTTGAATGATTTCCTCTAAAATTGAGAGAAATAATATATTTTAACAAATTAATTCTGGGCTTTGTGCTGGTAGTGGTATTTAAGGAACGAACACACACAAACACACACACACAAACACACACACACACACTACTCTAATCCAAACACGCATTTATACACGCACAAGTGCACACAAACAGACCTGTTGACAACAGCAGCTAAAAGCTGGACAGATATTGACTGACTGTTGCTTCCGTTTTTTCCCACCCTCTTCTCTGTTCTCAAGGTTGCCATGGCAACGGTGGTGATGGAGCAGATTGGTCGCCTGTTCATCAATGCACAGCAGCTGCGTCAGATCCCTCAGCTGCTGGAGTCGGCCTTTCCCACCCTGCCTTGCACTGTGAAGAAGGCAGACGTTCCCTGGGTGTTCCGCGAGCGCCACATCTTCGCCGGCTACAGGCAGACGGACCACAGCTGGCGATACTACTTCCTCACCCTCTTCCAAAGGCACAACGAGACCCTCAACGTGTGGACCCACCTGCTTGCTGCCCTCATCATCCTGGTCAAGTGGCAGGAGATCTCGGAGACGGTGGATTTCCTGCGAGACCCTCACGCTCAGCCGCTCTTCATCGTGCTCCTCGCAGCCTTCACCTACCTCTCCTTCAGCGCTCTCGCTCACCTCCTCTCTGCAAAATCTGAGCTCTCCTACTACAGCTTCTACTTCCTCGACTATGTGGGTGTGTCAGTCTACCAGTATGGCAGTGCCCTGGCTCACTACTACTACGCCATTGAGAAGGAGTGGCACACTAAAGTGCAGGGTCTCTTCTTACCTGCTGCAGCATTCCTGGCCTGGCTCACCTGCTTTGGCTGCTGCTATGGAAAGTATGCCAGTCCTGCTTTGCCCAAGTTTGCCAACAAGCTCTTCCAGGTGGTGCCCTCCGCTCTGGCTTACTGCTTAGACATAAGCCCGGTGGTTCACCGCATCTACAAGTGCTACCAGGAGGGCTGCTCCGACCCCGTCGTGGCGTACCATTTCTACCACGTGATCTTTTTCCTCATCAGCGCCTATTTCTTCTGTTGCCCACACCCGGAGAGTTTGTTCCCCGGAAGGTGTGACTTCATCGGGCAGGGCCACCAGCTCTTCCACGTGTTCGTGGTAGTGTGCACCCTGACACAGATCGAGGCGCTAAAAACAGACTTCACAGAGCGCCGGCCATTGTACGAGCGTCTGCACGGGGATCTCGCACACGATGCTGTTGCACTCTTCATCTTCACTGCCTGCTGCAGCGCTCTTACAGCTTTCTATGTGCGCCAGCGTGTGCGTGCCTCTCTCCACGAGAAGGAGCAGTAAGAAATGAAATGAGGGGGAAAAAGTCTAAATAATTTTACTCTATAGTGACCATTTATTTATTCAATTTTTTGTCAATTACCAGTTTGTGACAGTGACTTATGATCATTTCTTCTTCATGTGATCTGCCAAACTACCAGTGAGTTAATAAAAAAAAAGGATTCAAGTTGTTTTTATGACTTACAGTAAGAAAAAAATACTGTCATGGTTTGTCTGAAGTATTACAGGTTGTTCTTAAACACTGGATCAAGTTCTTGCATCTTTATTCTGCTCCTTAATTAGTCTGTAAGGATGTTTTTAAGAGTCTTAAGAAAAGTCTTTTCACCTCAGCCTAAGAAAATACATACCAAGTTTAGACAGCAGACAAATTAAGAAGCTAGTTTCCAAAAATGGCCTCTTACAAAAAGTGTTCTGGATATTTTCACTCTGTTAATGAAACTGTGGAGCCTTGAATGATGCAAGCATTTCTTCTTTTCTTTTTCTGTCCTGAAACTACCTGTCTGTTGCAGACGGATACTGATTCTAATCCGATGAACGTCCTTGGTCTTGACAAACATTATTGATCTTCAAGTTTTCTCCCTTTTGATTCTGCCCCCTCTCTCTAGGCATCAAAGCAGGGAGTTTATTTCAATTTATACATACACTGTGCCACAGAGGATTGAAAAATATTCATTGCAAGTTGAGAACCCAATTTGAAAACCAAATATTTAATATCATATATATATATATATATATACAGTATACATATCTATATATATATATATATCAAACGGATTTCTCATTCTGTTAAATAACATTTGAAAATGAGGCTGGCACTCAGTATTGGTAAAGAGATGGAGGGAAGATTACTGATGTCTCTTTGTTGTCTACCAATGTAAATCTTTTTTTATTCAAAGGGCTGGAACTTCAGCTTTTGCCTTTTTCACCTCCCATGATGTCAGTGCTTTTTTGCGCGCTTTGTTTTCATTGTAGGTCGATCAGATTTGAGTCACAGGAACCGTGTCTGACTGTTGTTCTGCTTTTGGTATGTTTTTTGTTTTTGTATGATGAATATGTATGTGCCTCTACGCATGTCTTTTGGTATATACTGTGGAATTTAGGTGTGTGGATGTCTAAGAAAGCTTAGCCTTGCACTCCTTTCTTACCTTGTAGATAAGCTTTATTCCCCCTCAAAGTCATTTGCATCCTATTTTCTCTCCACCAAACAGCACTCTTATTCTGAATGCATCCTTTTGTTTTGTTTTTTATGGTGGAGTTCAGCACATTCCTGCTGTGCTGCGTCCTTTAAGAGAGTGTGATGTGTTCAGTGTGCTCCCGACTTTCAGACTTCAATGGCTATGAATTCATCATGTCACACTGCTGCACTGTAACGCCACCCCTCCCCCCCCCCTCCTCTTTCTTCGATGACTATTGTTATAAAAATATCACACAGATATGACTCACTGATAATGTTGCTAAGATTTTTATCCCACAAAATGTGTATTCATAACAGCACTCTTTGTTCATGATGGTGTTTAATGTGCCAATGAATCTGTCGTTGCTTCAGTGATGGTACTACTGACCGGTGAATCCAGAGACTAAAGATTCAAAATGATGTCTTTACATAACTGCAGACATACTTGTGAGATTTTACCCTTAAAGCTCCTAAAAAAAAAAATATGATGCTTCTTACTGTTGACTTTTGGCACCACTGACCTGGTCTCATCATGCACTGCCTGAATCAACACTGTACATACTGTAGCTGACCACACTGGCTATGTTTACATGCATGGAGGGATCCGCTGTTCATGCGGCTATTCTGGTTTGTGTTGACTTTTGGAAAAGTTCAGAATAACATGGTGTGACCTGTTCAAACAGAAGCCTCTCTGGTTGTGCATGGTTCAGAAATTGTTTGACAACTAGATTGAGGATTTAACGCTACAAGACTATTTTTGATAAATGTACTCCTAATGCTTCATTGGAAGGCCACATTTGAAGGCTAATGATATCCAATTGGTAAATGAAGCCTAAAACCTTCCATGACAAGTATATTGTCCTGACAGTCCAAGGACCAAAACAGTAATTACTGGGATTATCATTTGTGTCCCATGTGTGAGAGAGAAACTACCTTTGGTCAGCTGGTGAGTGTCCAGTGTTTAGAACTAAACAGATCATTGGTTGCAACATGGATACTCTAACAGGTTATCTTATTTGCCAGTTAAACCTCCTGACCTGACTGTGGTCGCCTCTCTGTACTGTAAAAGTGAATTAGTGTGTTAATGTAGCCTCTGATGCCACCCAATGTTTCCCTTTACCCCCTTTGTAGAAAGCAGGGTGAAAGGGACCAGAATGTTTTCTGCCTCCTGAAAATAAGTGTGACTGACTGTACTAATATTCTGTGGTATTTAAGAAAATAAAGTGTTACAGTAACTTGAAAGTCGTCCTTTTATTCTTCTACAGATAATGATTCTATATAAGGACTGTCTCAAAGCAAAGAAGGGGAATAATGAATGACAATGTTAGCAACGTGAAACTAAATGTATGTATTCGATTTGGACAGCAGATTGATGCTTATTGGGTCATCATTCTTCTGAATGTTTTATTTGTTTACATTTTTGTGAGGGCTCATAATTTGAAGAATCTTGGTCAACACACTCAAAAAAACACAACATATCTCAGGAATCAGATGTCCAAGTGATGCCCGAAAAGAATCTGATTGTCTAAAATGTATTGGTGAAATACAGAAATCATAATTAAGATGTAAAAACGTGATTTTCATCAACCCAAATGAACATTTTCAACTGAGGCTGTGCAATCAATCAGACGCCTTTCTTCTCGTGGCGCAGTGGTTGGTTCGAATCCAACCTGCGGCACCTTTCCCGCGTGTCATTCCCCACTTTCTCTCTCCCTGATTTCCAACTCTATGCATAGTCCTATCTCTCCAATAAAGGAAAAAGAAAAAAAAACATCTTAAAATAAGACACATGCATTATTCATTTCAATTAAAATAATTACCAAATTTGTGCTTTATTATTATTTTTGTAGTGGTTACATTTCCAGTTTCGGTAATTAGTTTCATGTTTCAAAGTATTTTATGCTTATTTAGATTTCCGACAAGATGTGATTGAAACTCATGTCTTTGTACATTTCAGGTTGTATTTCCCTACACAGTGCAAAAACTACAAAAATACATGACAAGATAAAGGTTATGTCTCACCTGAGCATGAAGTCTTTTCACTTTGAAGACAATATAGCTGTTCTTAATGCAAATAATAAATTCCCTCATCCTTGATATAAAGTTGTGTATTATAGTCAGTGGATTGCTTTTGACTCGGTTAAAGGTGGCAAAAATAAATAATATACAGGAAAAAGGTCTACTGTTTCTCACAGGTCTTAGATTTATTACCAGTTATAGTTTCACCACCACCAGAGGGCAGTGTTGTTATTTAGTTAGAAACGTGAAAGTCACAGCAGCTTGAGATAACTTACTCTTGTATGAACGCTGTAGAGGAAATTTGAGATAAAAGGGTTCTCTGTGAAAGATGTGGAATGTAGAGAAAGTTGCTGAATGGCTTAGCAACTTGTTATAAAAGTGATTTTGGTCACAATCATGTTTAAAAAGTATGAAACAGTCAAATAAAGATATGACAGAAACCTCTCAGATAAAATAAAGGCATTCTAAAATTAGTCACTGCACATAGACACAGACTCATCCTGTAATACTGTAGTAAAGTCATTTGAATGGCTAATAGCTTCAGCAGTAACCTTACAGTAAAGGTCATTAAAGGGTCTTTGTATAACTAATGATAAGCAAACTAAAGGTTTTAAATTAGGAGACTTATATTTGATTGAAGGTTATTTAAGATCTGACAAGAGAAATCCGTTATAAGTCTGACTGTTTACTTCTGTAGGTTGATGAATGTGGCATTATAAAAGCCTCACTGTCACGGTAACAAATGATGACAAAATGACTTTTCTTTAATCTGGACAGTAAACATGAGTCAAATATTGAAAACAACATAATTATTCTTCCCTTGTAAGCACAGAGCTCATAATGGTGTCTGGCCCGGAAAATAAAAATTGAATTATTCAGAGTTGTTCAGGAGCGACAAGCTCAATAAATGGAGGGATTCATTTTATCCCATGACACCAGTGTTTACGAGAATGAATATAGCCATCAGGGGGCACAAATGACCTGCGTTTCTTCTTATAAATGTATCGCACCTCTCTGTCACAGCACTTGAATTATGAACTTTCAGGTCAATTAAGACAATTTTCTATTGCAAAGCTCTGATGTTGCAACATTAAAGACAATTCATTATGCACCATGTGCAGCCTCCACACAATCACTGTATGCCGTTTCCTTTGTTGAATTAAACCTCCAGTGGAAATGAGCAAAAGTTAATTACTGCTGTAAACATTAGCTCAACAAAGTAAGAATAATATAACATGATTAAATCTTGTGTTATTCATGCACACGTTCCTCTGCGAGTTATAGTTGGAGACATTTTTCTGTGTCGTAGCCTGTTGGGTGGCACATATGGTTTATTTATGAACATGTTCTGTACTGTATGTGCATGTTTGGCTGCAGGTAAGACACATTTTTTTTGGTGCACATATCCTTTTTTGATTGTTGCTATAGAAGTTTAAATATGTGGAAGTTTGTGTGGGTTTACATAGCATTGTGCCTTTTGTTGATTTTGTCTGGAGCTTTGCTCATGATAATTAAGCTGGCTCTTACTCTGTGCCTTCATTTAATGTAGCTGTCTCATCAAGCTGTCTCTCTTCTACGTACACACACACATGCACACACACACAAAACATTTATATCCTGGCTGAGTGGAATTTCATAAGCAGCCTAATTAGATCATCTCTAAAGTACATTTTCCAGAGATGGAGAAGAATAATTGAAATTTAAGACAGAAATGGGCTCCTGATGTATCTACCTTGGATGAGATTAATTCACAGTATTACACACTCAGACGCTCTTAAATCATACGGCAGAGATAGTGATAATTGCCTTACAGCCTGCTTCCTGTCCTCTAACTATCAATCGCCTCCCCAGGCTCCATCAATTTTCCTGCCTGTTCCTGGAGCGGCTCAGCGTCCCTCTTCCTCTCCGCCCCGCTTCACTTGTCTCCTCTACCTCCTGTCGAGGTTCCTCTCTCAGCGACTCGCACTGCAAATGCTCCTGCTCTTCTCCATTCCTTTTTAAACGCTTCATTTGCTTTGTATGATTTGTATCAAGGTTGGCGAGGAAATATTGGGTGGCCTCGGTCTCCTATCCTGTTTTGTAATTAGAGGTTTGACTTGCCAGAGGGAACAGCTTTGTTCAGAGTTATTAAATCGCCTTCTCGTTCTGCCAGGTGACACACAGCCAACTTCTTTCACCATCTCTCTTCTTCTCTTTTTTTTTGATGAACCTCTTCCGTGCTGCCAGGTATTTTGTTCCCTTGTCCTTTGTTATTGTGACATTTTCATATGTTCTAGCTTTCAGTTATTATGTTGAGTACAGGCTTTGGGAAAATCACAGTTTTATGAAGGATGTCATAATATAAGGAGCTGAAAAGCTTAATCTGACTGCAAATTACAAATCAAAATGGAAAACGTAATACCTGTCCTCCTGTCCCCGTAATGTACTCACATGTAATAATGGTGATCAGTTCATCAGAAAGTAGAAGAACTTTCACATATTTCTCACACTTCTTCACCCTCAGTTTCTACTATTGATACAGTAGCTTTTGAGATTTTATATTATAAACCATGGTCTGTTTGAAGTGTGGTTTGTTTTAAGTAAGTTCTTTGCTCTGAAGAAATCAATTCATACACAAAACAAAAGCAAAAGCACCTTCTTCTGTCCGACACACCTTCCATCCAAAGACTGTATATGCATAGTTTGGAAAAAGTCTGTTCTTTTACAGATTTAAAGGGTTATAGATTCAGGATGTCTTCTTATCTGATGTCCTTTGAAGAGTTCAATGAGACATTTTAAACCACTCCCACATCTGTGCATTGTTACGAAGCTCAGCCTAAGAAATGTTTAGCTTAGATTTGCATGGCCTTAGGATTGCAGTACGAATGTAACAGACAGAAAAATGTGAGCTTTGTACCCCTGAATAAAACAAAATACCCCCACAAAGCTCACAAATGAACTCATTATTGATTGTTAATTTTTGTACAGAAAATAAGGAGTAAAAAAAAACCAATTGTGGTTTTATGTGGGGCTGCCTCTTTTTAGTAAACCCAGCTAAAAGTGTCCTGCATTTAACTTCAAATTTCAAAGTAGAATAAATATTCTCAGACTCAGTCCATAAAAAAAATCTAACCTCAGAGTGCTCTCAAAAAGTTGATCCATTAACTTAAAAAAAGACAAGATATTCCAACACTTGACAATTTAATTTGTTCAACTATATAGATTCTTATAGCCTAAAAAACTTGTCAGTTTGAAACAGTGTTTTTGTAACCTGATCACTCATACACATATGTGTGTATCTATGGATATGTTTATTTTCATAATGATAGGTAATTTAGGGTAAACCATTTTTTAAACATTTATTATTTATATGTTTATTATTATTGTTTTTTTTTTTTAGTAATACTATCATCATTGATAGTGTCAATGATGGCATGTATTGTATGTGTGCATGTTGTCTGTTTGGTAATGTCTCCCTCTTGCTTGTCTTTATCACTTCTCTCTTGTCATGTTTACCGCACCGATGAAACAAAATAAAATAAAGAATGTATTTCTGAATAACAGGTTATGTATGATGTGTTCAAGAAGGTGTTTAAGTGAAGTGATGGGCAGTCAGGTAGGCATCGCCTCTAATGAACCAGTATTTACGCAATTATATATTCTTCTTCTGATATGTTTTTAATTTTGTAAAACGTTAATATTTGATAAAATTCTGATCATATATGAAGCAGTTCAGAGTTCATAAACTTATGTTTATTAATTATCCTACATTAAAAGTTCTATATGTAACTTTTTACATGTATAAATTGTTTCTTATCGCCCTTTACTAAGCGATTAACTAAAGTTAACTAACTAAATAAACGGTTAACTGATGTCAAAAAGTAGATGTTCACTGTCTATCTGTGTTGCCTGTATAACATTTTTCCCCGGGTCGTATTTTCTGCGAAAGCTCCAGGAAGTGACATTTGTACATTTTTCTCAATGTCCTCCTCACTCCGCTCTGCTAACAGAGATCAGTACACCTGTTCACTGCCACAGCCAGAGGCCGTCTTCCACACACTACTATCCGCCCTAGGAGCTCTCAAAGGCTCTTATGCCTATTATGGCAAACTTATCACACACTCCTGCTCTCAGCCAGTGCCAGACTGTCGTTTGTAGGATGGAGAATGAATACAGACACACAGACTCCTTCACAGACTTTCACTTGTGTATGACCACTTACCTCCTCTGTGAACATTATGCCGGTAAATATCCAGTGTTTCGCTGTCGATGATGATGCTCGTTTGTGTACGTACGAGCACGTATGACGAGTACGCGAGGGAGAGCGAGCAACAGGTTACTGGTGCAGTTCACCTAACGGCCATGCGGTGTCACTACAAACGCAGTATTTTTGAAAGTTACATATAGCCCCTTTAAGAAAATGTTTGCACAAGTGCACTTCAATTCTGTTCTCTACACATTAATGTTGAATAAAAGGGCTCTTCTGTCTTCATCTACTTTAACACTTTAAGAAAGCATTAAGCCAATGTTGACTTTTTGCACAGAAGAATTTGATCAGCATTATGAAAACATCAGAGCCCTTTTCCTTATAGCTAACGTAAATCCAGTCAATATCACGGTCATGGCGACGGCTGAAGACAACTCAAAACTTATTCATGAAGCAAAATCCCCTTTTTAAGAGGAGAGGGGGAAGAGAGCAAGAGGGAGGACTTTCCTAGACTTAGTCAACCTACATAAATAAAAAAGCATAGGCCTACTTTGCTTTCAATAGGACTGGCAACCGAGAAAAAGAGTCCCTATGCTTTGTGGCAGTGCTAACAGTTAGCCGCTGGTCCGCCCTTCCTGCCGGACTTATCGACATGGAGAGTCGTATAAAGGGAACTCAGGTGTGTAGGCTAAAGACGAGCATTACGTCGTTCCTGATGAGTCCACACTGAAAGATCAACGGATGGATTTTTGTCAACGAGTAAACTCAATCTACAGAATGGTAAGTCATTTAAAAATGATTAGTGCAGGATTTTGTGGCGTTTGCTTCCGTTGTTAAGGTAGGCTTTAAGTAAAAGTTTGGTGCTATATGTTGTGTGCAGACGAGAGTTGTGATTCCTGTGTCATAACTGATGAGATGTGGACTTGACATTGAGTTTACTTGTGCGTGTGATAACTGTTACTGTTCAGTTATGAGAGTTGAGCCTATAAACCAGAGGAGTCATGAATGCAGTCAGTGGTATAGGCCTTACTGCTGTAATGCAAAAGGTGTGTGTTATGGTGTTCAACTCGCCTACAAACTGACCCACTAAAACCAGATAAAACAACTTATACAATTATAAACCAATGTAATTATTAGACAAACAAATAACTAGACCTAAGTCATCAAAACAAGGATCGACTAAGAACTAACTTAACATATGATGTGTGCATGTTGTCTGTTAGGTAATGTCTCCCTCTTGCTTGTCTTTATCACTTCTCTCTTGTCATGTTTACCGCACCGATGAAACAAAATAAAATAAAGAATGTATTTCTGAATAACAGGTTATGTATGATGTGTTCAAGAAGGTGTTTAAGTGAAGTGATGGGCAGTCAGGTAGGCATCGCCTCTAATGAACCAGTATTTACGCAATTATATATTCTTCTTCTGATATGTTTTTAATTTTGTAAAACGTTAATATTTGATAAAATTATGATCATATATGAAGCAGTTCAGAGTTCATAAACTTATGTTTATTAATTATCCTACATTAAAAGTTCTATATGTAACTTTTTACATGTATAAATTGTTTCTTATCGCCCTTTACTAAGCGAACGGTTAACTGATGTCAAAAAGTAGATGTTCACTGTCTATCTGTGTTGCCTGTATAACATTTTTCCCAAGGTCGTATTTTCTGCGAAAGCTCCAGGAAGTGACATTTGTACATTTTTCTCAATGTCCTCCTCACTCCGCTCCGCTAACAGAGATCTGTACACCTGTTCACTGCCACAGCCAGAGGCCGTCTTCCACACACTACTATCCGCCCTAGGAGCTCTCAAAGGCTCTTATGCCTATTATGGCAAACTTATCACACACTCCTGCTCTCAGCCAGTGCCAGACTGTCGTTTGTAGGATGGAGAATGAATACAGACACACAGACTCCTTCACAGACTTTCACTTGTGTATGACCACTTACCTCCTCTGTGAACATTATGCCGGTAAATATCCAGTGTTTCGCTGTCGATGATGATGCTCGTTTGTGTACGTACGAGCACGTATGACTAGTACGCGAGGGAGAGCGAGCAACAGGTTACTGGTGCAGTTCACCTAACGGCCATGCGGTGTCACTACAAACGCAGTATTTTTGAAAGTTACATATAGCCCCTTTAAGAAAATGTTTGCACAAGTGCACTTCAATCCTGTTCTCTACACATTAATGTTGAATAAAAGGGCTCTTCTGTCTTCATCTACTTTAACACTTTAAGAAAGCATTAAGCCAATGTTGACTTTTTGCACAGAAGAATTTGATCAGCATTATGAAAACATCAGAGCCCTTTTCCTTATAGCTAACGTAAATCCAGTCAATATCACGGTCATGGCGACGGCTGAAGACAACTCAAAACTTATTCATGAAGCAAAATCCCCTTTTTAAGAGGAGAGGGGGAAGAGAGCAAGAGGGAGGACTTTCCTAGACTTAGTCAACCTACATAAATAAAAAATGTCCGAAAAGCATAGGCCTACTTTGCTTTCAATAGGACTGGCAACCGAGAAAAAGAGTCCCTATGCTTTGTGGCAGTGCTAACGGTTCGCCACTGGTCCGCCCTTCCTGCCGGACTTATCGACATGGAGAGTCGTATAAAGGGAACTCAGGTGTGTAGGCTAAAGACGAGCATTACGTCGTTCCTGATGAGTCCACACTGAAAGATCAACGGATGGATTTTTGTCAACGAGTAAACTCAATCTACAGAATGGTAAGTCATTTAAAAATGATTAGTGCAGGATTTTGTGGCGTTTGCTTCCGTTGTTAAGGTAGGCTTTAAGTAAAAGTTTGGTGCTATATGTTGTGTGCAGACGAGAGTTGTGATTCCTGTGTCATAACTGATGAGATGTGGACTTGACATTGAGTTTACTTGTGCGTGTGATAACTGTTACTGTTCAGTTATGAGAGTTGAGCCTATAAACAAGAGGAGTCATGAATGCAATCAGTGGTATAGGCCTTACTGCTGTAATGCAAAAGGTGTGTGTTATGGAGTTCAACTCGCCTACAAATTGACCCACTAAAACCAGATAAAACAACTTATACAATTATAAACCAATGTAATTATTAGACAAACAAATAACTAGACCTAAGTCATCAAAACAAGGATCGACTAAGAACTAACTTAACAAATGACATCAGAAGAACAACATTCCTGTGTGCTTCTGATGTCAGTAGTCCCAAATCTAAAAGCCTCTCCCTTCAGTAGTCTGCACTGAGGGTTTGAGGAACTGAGACCAGGTGCACCTCATCAAGCAATCCGTGCTGTCACCTGGACAGAGCTGGAGACTATAGAGTTGAAGACAAACATGCAGCCATGACACTGTCGGCCTACTGCCTAGTTTCAATAACGTGCTGCTTTCTAGTTTCATAGTTGTATTAGAAACACTAGAGCAGTTTTAAAGTGGCGTTAATAGCACAACCTAGCTGCGTATCCTGTTGCTCACCTCACTGCTTGTTGTGTAAATGTGGAAACTATAACGTGGAATTGCTGCTGTATTATGTTGTGTTTTTTGAGTCACAATCCAGTTCCTCTACAGGCACATTAAACATCTCTTATCTTATCTTTATCATACTGTGTAGAACCAGTGAGTAACAGTGGTTTGAAGCTTCTAGGAAAAGAAGAGTAAAATACATTTGTTGTGTCTGTATAGTGTTAAACGAATACTGCTTATAAATAAGCATAAAAGAAGCAGCCTTTGTGGTCATGTTATCACAAACTTTTCATTCTCCATACAGTAGAGCTTGTTATACAGCGCTGTCAGAGTTTACCGCATCCCTTATAGAGTCAATATGTTTTTAAAAGAGACATTTCCTACCCTCCTTCATCTTTACTGTTGCCTCGATGCTCCCTGCTTCACCAATCAGCTCGCTGATCGGGCCTATTCATCACGAGCTGGTTGAGGAGATACTGGAGGCTGGTAGGTGAGGAGGGAGCACGCATGCCCTATCTGAAGGTCTCTCTCTCCTGCCAAAGGGAGTAGAAGCTCTAGGATAATGAATTCCCTCCTCCTGCCCCCTCACCTCTCTGTATACAGCAGGGCTACACACTCCCAACACAGCATACTCAGATAACCAGCAAGTGGGAAACTTTCAGAAGCCTGGACATTGTGTTTTTCCTCACAGCAGGCTTGAGCCAGCAGAGCTTAGGGGCAGATAGACTTGTTTTGTGGGTGTATTGTTTGAGTAACCTTTTGCTCACTTCGAGTTCAGACATGACGGTAAAAACTCTGCAAAGATTCTGTAACACAAATCTTCTCTCCTCTGTCCTGTTTGGATTTTTCCATCTGATTTAACAGTTTTCACAACGTACTTTCAGGCATCCTTTGATGGAACAGAAAACATAACAGACATGAGTAGTGTCTCTTCAGTCCGTCAATGGTACCACTCCCACAATGTAGGAAACAATTATAGAGTATTGATGGAGATTCTTAGAAAGCTGTCTCTGTTAGATAGTGTAGCTTAGCACAAGGTCGGGAAAAGGGGGAAAGCAGCGAGTCAAAAAAAAAAACTTCCTTTAGAGTTAACCCACTCACATGTCCTACATATGTTATTTGTAAAATCTATGCAAATACATGTTGAGCAAAAACATTGAACTGTATTTTGACTGGGGGACTATTATTGACCCTGAAAGCATGGAGAACTGCCTCTGCTGGAGACAAAGCTAGTAAGTCACTTCAATGAAAAAAATAAAACCACAACTTGTCATTTTAAAATTGTATACAGCTAATTGCCTGATGGCTGTGAAATGATACTGTAAACAAAATGTATATTTTCATTCAACAGTTAACAGGAACACCAACATGCATATTTACCAAATAATTAAAATATTGCTTTAAATATAATACTGAATGAAACAGGAAAATAGTGGTTAGTGCACAAGGCTATAGTCCTCCAAGCGGGCAGCCCAGGTTCAAGTCCGAACTGTGGCTACTTTCTCGCATGTTGTTCCTCTCTCTCTCTCTCTCTCTCTCTCTCTCCCTGATTTCTGACTCAATCAACTGTCCTATCAAAATAAAAGCATAAAAAGCACCCCCCCCAAAAAATAAAGTTTATTTTGCAGTAATCTTCTAGAGTTCGAATGGTACTTGTTTGCTAAAGTATTGTAACATTTCCTGTCATTATTAAACAGTTAAATACAATGGAGTCGAATCCCATACCAACAGTATATCATAAAGGGTACATATTGTATAGTTATAGTATAGAAATGGAATTAACATCATATGGCTGATTTAAACATGATTTTATAGAATTGATGGTGATGTGCAAAGTGTCAAACCCCTGATCCTCTTACACTCTATACATTTCCCTTCATTCCCATTGAGCCTTACAGAAGAGTCTTTAGATTCGATTCTGAAAATCCATCACCTGGTTCAGAGTCCCCGCCTCCTCCTCCGCTACACTGTGAGTTTTCTCCAAAGACTCCAGATGGCTCGGGATCCTTTTGTTGCGGTCTATCTATACACTTCCTCCACTCATCTCTCTTCCATTATACAAAGTCTTCAATTTCACCGTGCACCTGCAGTGCCTGTTTCAATTTTATGCAAGGAGTGTTTCCACAAGCTTAGAAAATGCCATTCAAAGTTTCTCTATGATCAGTGGCTTTAAAATCTTTACAATATCCTTTACAATAAATCAGCGATAAAGAGTTGTGCTATAAGGGAGAGGTTAGAATAACTGCCTTCTCTGAGTCAGTGATTAAAGTCTTCAGCAAGATATAATAATGTTGGTACAGATAATACTCAGTTATTGACTTTCACCTGTAACCTCGAATGTAATTCTTGGATTGGCATATCAAATGGGTTCAGTTATTGTTGTGTGTTCAGAGATTACATCCACACACGGAGAATTAGTACAGAAGTTATGATATTGAATTTGGGGGAGGTACACAGATGATAAAAAAAATGACTGTTTGTGGTATATTGGCTCAGAGTAGCTAAATAGACTTTCTTTTTCTTTAAAGGGCTTGAGACCTGAGAGCTGCTTGAAACTGGCAACCCTTTCCAATCTCATTTTCTGGAGTCTAAAATAAACTGGTTTAACCAGCAACAGTTGAGCATGGGAGAGATATTTTTGTTTTTGAGAGAGAGAACTTGTGGTCCAATTCTAGAGGAAATCCATAGCGAAATAAAATCATGTGCTGGTAATTTAGTGTATAGAGGCTGAAATAATGAGATATAAACAATGACCAAAACAGAGGCAAACTTTTCACTGAAATGGTTTTTGATATATGAGCAGAAACACGTACGGCCAAAAACAACAACTGGATGCAATAGAACACTATTTACACTTAAACAAATCAACCTGCACACATCATCACTTTAATTAATACACATGGACTCTTTTGATAGCTTTGCATTTTAACATACAAATTGAGATATACATTACAGTGTTAGGCGTAAAATGCTTCAAAAGATGTGCTCATGAATAGTTTAATGATAAAACATAAAAGAAGTATCCTGAGGGTCCTATATTTTGTACCCACATGTACAAAATATATTTCTTAAGATCTCTGGAGTGTTTTGAGTTCTTTCAGCCTTTTGTTTTGGTTTCATGCAATGCTTCCATCCTCACTGCTTTTAAAAAACTAATTTGCAAAAGCACACAAAAGAAACATTTAACCCACTCTTCAAAAGATGAGATCACTAATTCAATCTAATGAAGGATTTACACGTAAACACATGATGTGATTCAGTTTTTAAATTGCAGTTCAACAAAATGATCAAGATGAGCTGATATAACTTGATTTATAAAGCTAGGCGGGTGCTATCTTTCTCTTGTTTTGAATGAGCACACTGCAGTTCTGTCCCAGCCTTTGTATGATCACCTGCACTGCAGTCTCAGAATCCATTAGCTTCCGCATTAGTAGCTGCTGCTACAGTCCAATTTGTAACCTACAAAAGAATCTGATTTTCTTGTAATTTAGTTGCAACTAAGACATCTTAACTTTGCCAGAATACCAGCACCATGAGGCAGATTTGTAGAAGAGTTGATAAACAGTTCTGTCCTCAAAAGGAGAAGAAAACAGCTTTTCAAATTCTTGTTTGAATGAAGGTCAGATCGATAATTTCTGATGCATTCTAGGAAGTTGGAAATCTGCACGCTGATTGGCTTTTGCCTCACAGCATCAAACAAATTTGTCGTGTTGACATGTTTGAACTGGATTGTTAGCTGAACTTGCATGCAGATATCTTTTTAAAAGAGATAATTAAACCATGGTCAGATCAGATTACTGCCGATGGGACTGGGCTGTCATCATGGCAGACACATCCACCTTCTTTGGCTCTCAACACAGACTGTTTTACTGCAAACACCAAAGCCTGCTGATATTTCATTAAGCAATACGACTTATATAGACAACAGGAATCAGAACTCTTCCCATATTAAAAATCCAGACCCCCTGTGTACTGATTCTACATAAACATGCAGAATCTGTAAATAGAGATTACTTTCACTGCACTGAGAGAGATCAGTAAATTGAAAGAAAGGAACATTAAGCAACATACAAGCCGCATATTTCCCTCAGGAGGACGAAACAGAGCTTAGGGAATGGGTAAAGGACCTTAATTCATATAGCTCCATGAAATAAACATTAACAGTCAGTAATGGGGTAATTTGGAGCCACAGGTGGTGCTGTGCACTGATCATTATGGTTTCTCAATTGAAGCCAAGTAATAGCTGAAAAAAGAAAACCTGTCCTTTTAAACTGTGCCACAATAATCTAAACCGCCCAAATCCCCATGTTCTTGTTCCACATCCTTTTTTCTTATCTGCTGAGGAGGGGAGCTGGGAGTATTATCAAAAAGACTGTGCAGATATATAAAATGAGGAGAACCCCCGCGCCCGTCACTCTGAAACAATACTTATAATGTGATGAGTGTATCTTGACAAAATCTAAATAGAAGTGTCTGAGGGGGAAACAGGGAAGGGTGGAGGCAGTCGCTGCGGTGTGGAGCTCCCGGCTGATAGATGGCGCTCGGTTTGACAGCAGCAGCACAGTAACTAAATCACACAGAGGAGGGGCACGACTGATAAAAACTCTGAGACTGTTACACTTTTTTCTGATTAAAGTTCTTTTTCAGCAGCTCCTTTATTAGAAAGCAGTACTTGCAGTTTCAGATTTTGGAGACACTGGAGGAATGTGAAGAACTTCCTATTGGTCTGCATTAACCTGAACGTCAGTCTAGTATTTAATGAGTGATCTGCATTGATTTAGATTTAGATTTTGGAGCCTGACTTTGGATAGAACCAATAATTGTTTTTTGGATGATGATTATAAACATAACTGCCCACTGCTTATAGCCACTTAAAAACATATATACCCAGGGCGCTGATAGCCTAGCGGTTTTGACGCGTGCACCATGTACAAAGGCAATAGTCTTGCAGCAAAGTGGCCATGGGTTAGAATTCGGCCACGCCCATTTGCTGCATGTCGTCCCCTACTCTCTACTCCCGGCATTTCATGGCTCTCCAAAAAATATCTTTAAAAAAAACAAAATATATATATATATATATATATAATTTATACATACTATAGTATAGATACATATTTTGTATGAGAAACTATTGTATGAGTCCATTAGCATAATAACAGCTGGCTTTGGATTCTTGCGGTCAATTTTGTAATGAGTTTTAGTGCTGCTGTTTTCATTCCATTCAAAACCAAATAAATAATGAAAGATTGATATAAACACTTCATATATCATTTGTGAAATTAAGATAATGTAGTTTGAATTGTGGTAGAAAGTCAAGAGTCCTCTGAGAGAGTGCACTCTTTGAAAAAGACTACAATGTGTTTTTCCGAGCGGTTTCAAGAGGAAGCCTTTGTTTTAATGAAGTGCACACCTACGTGCACCTATGAGTCATCTATTCAACCACTTCTATGGAGCAAATAAGTCAATTAATATGCCCTGAAACCAGGTTGATGGAACTCTCAATTCAATATAGATACCATCTATAAATACAAATAATAACTTCAAGCTTCCTTCTTAATTCAACCTCTAATAAAATAACAGGATTTCATCACAGTTTAATTCTTTATCTGTGCAGTGTTGTGAGCTCTGAAAGACGTCCTCAGTGAAAGTAAAATAGAAGAAATATGTTGAATTTTAAAGATAAACAAAACAGTCAAGTTTCCTTTCTTTTTAAAAAAAAATATATATATTTTTGGGCATTTTCTGCCGTTATTAGAGAGATAGGACAGTGGATAGAGTTGAAAATCAGGGAGAAAGAGAGTAGGGAATGACATGCGGGAAAGGAGCCACAGGTTGGATTTGAACCTGGGCCGGAAGCAAACACATTAAGAATAATTGTATATTTTTTGTAACTAGAAAGCTTCCACTTTTAAACATAAAGATTAGTTTATTTGTAATGTTTAGTCCCAACCAGTCTGTGATAAATCCTGAAAATCCCCACTCTGAATCCATAGAGACAGATTTCAATCAGAGTGTTAAACAACTCCTGAAGAAGACAGACATTCACAAATAAATACTCTACATGGTAATTATCCAATTAAACCAGGGGTTGCAGACCCTTTGTACTTGTTACCCCCCCCCCCCCCCCCCCTCCAATGCAAGAGCTAGATTATAAAGCATTTGATATTAAGATGTAATGAAACAATAATGATAGAGGCGTGCGCTTGACTTTACAGTTTCCATTGTTCATTCTTTGTTTCCCTGTAATACACAATACTGAGGGTTTGTGTGCTGTGTAATGAACTGTCTACGTCTCTAGTATCAGTCTAGCATCTATCACCTATCACATTTGCTTGATAATTGAGAGATGAAGAAGATGAGGGGATTTAATTAACACCGATTGTCTGCCAACACACGTAATCCCGTTGCACTGTGGAGTACATAAAGTATAGAATCCAGTGCTTTTAGAGATCAGCCCAATTTAGGCACAAACATTTCAGCATGTACTCGCCTGGTTTTAAATATTCATGAATCTTAAACAATCTCTTGCAAGTCTTTCAATCTTATGGAGGGAAAATGTCAAAGAGTCTGAGACATCCAAAGTCAATATTTGACAGTTTTTCATCTTGGCTCATTTTCTTTTGATATAAAAAAAAGGTAAATGTCATGAGTCTCAGGCCATGACCAAAACAGTCTTTGTAAATGTTTTTTTTGTGTGTAATAATAAAAAAAATCTAATTGTGTTGTAGTTAAAACTGTTTCTATGACTTGATGGCCACTGCACATAAAAACAGAAAGGATAATGTACATCAGAGCAGATGGGAGTGAAGTTGGGACACACATACAGAGTGAATATAAACAATATTAAAGCCAGATGAATGAGAGCAAGAACAGATGCCGAATTCATTTACGTGTTGTTAATCCAATACTCGTGCCACACACTCCTGCCCCCCGGCAGGAAGGTTTCCCTGACAAAGAATTGGTATTCTTCTGCAAGCACAACATTCTGGGGTAAATATTCATAGAGGGGACTGGCATGAGGTGATAAGGAGTAGGGGTCCATTCATGATAACACAGGGGAGTTTAAACAGAATACGTAATCAAGCACTAGTTTGTAACTCTGGGACAATAACATTTTAAAGCTTTCAACGGCCTACCTGAGCATTTTGGCAAAGGTCAAGAAGGGTTTCTACAAACTTATATTGACCCTGCAGCAGTGTGCTATTTAGGGTCTGTTTTCACAAGCCTGCAATAATCATAGACAAAAACATGGCACTTTTCTGTCCCAGTGAGCTGCCAGCTGAATATAAAAAGATATCAGAGTGCACACAACATACAAAATGAAAACACGACTTGCAGCTGCAAATTCTGATACGGAATATCACAAGCTCCAAATTTAATTTGGTTCCTAAATGGCTGCATCGCTATTAAGTGTCAGTGAGTCACTATGTATAACTGTATGAAGAAAAAATGCCTGATAATGATTAACGTTATTGTGCCATATTCAAAATGTGTATGTTATTTACAGGGATGTAAAGATTAATCGTAAAATTGTGATAAACTGATTCAAAGGTGTCAAGATTCACATTGGTACTCTGACAAAAGAATTGCAATAATATCGTGAGCGTCAGCAGCTGTAGAGCAGAAGCGGCATGGCAGCTGCAGAGCAAGATTTTGAAACTGAGGACACACCACCGTCTTTTAAATCGGAGGTGTGGAAGCATTTTGGCTTCCCCAAGACAGAAAATGAAAGAAGTGAGAAGATAACAGACAAGACATAAACTGTGTCCAAATATTGCTTGAAGACAATGAACAACACAAAACCAACATGATGCAGCATTTAACCGACAACACAATGAGAAGCTTCAATCACCTCCTGTTGTTGAGAGAAAGAAAACATTAAAAGGCCAAACCACACTGAGAAGCGGGCATGCAGCCACTAAAGGAATCTTTTTCAGTCATAATTTGTCTACCGTCTCATTTTGTAAAATAAATCGTGAGAGAATCGTCTCCTGAACCCAGTGTCAGGAATCGCATCTTCAGTTTAGTGAATCGTTACATCCCTAGCTATTTATCAATCCTCCATGAAATGCTTAACGTGGTAATCATTTTTCTTTCAAAAGTCAGTCCCGTATTAATTTCACAAAGACCAGTTATTTTACTGTCAGAAATCACAGCAGAGGTGTGAGGGTGCAACATTAATCAAGACATCTTTCAGATAACAAGCCTCCAAGCACTCCTCCAAAGAGATTACTCAAGGGTTGGCTCTTTTTTACTGATTGAAAATGTAAAAGCGTGTTTAATAATTAACTTCTATCATGACTATTATATTAAAAAATGTAGGGAAAAAAAACAGTTCCTGGTCTTTACCCAAAAAATATGCACTTACTTGTGCTTGCATTTCAGACCAATATTCGACAGTATTTCACATTTTTTAAAACGTGAATGTCTGTGAATAACTGACGTTAAATACCACATTTAACTTTCAGTCATCTTGGGAGAACTGATAAATTATTACAACAGTGAAAAACGGTCAATTCCAGTGTATGTTAGAATGGCTGAACACGACAAGTATGTGGACTGCTTTAATATAATGATTCACATTAATGTTAGAACTGAGTGACGACTACAAGAAGGAGTCTATTTAACCAGGGAAATGTTGATCGTTCGACAGTATGAGCTTTAGAATCTTTTCAAAGGAGGTACTTGGCAGAGGGGACCCTACTATGACAGATGGCTTGGGGGGTGAGGGAATAGAGAAGAGAAACAGATCAGACCTGACTGGAGATTGAAGGGTTGGAGAAAGAGAGTTTTTGGAACTCAGGATGAAAAATGAGTGATAAGACGAGGGAGTGCAGGATTGACTCCAAACATGAATTGCATAAACTTTAATGACTGCTGGAGTGTCCTGACACGCTAAAGTCTTTAGAAGTTTCAAAGATTTACCACCAACATGAGTCACTCCATTAACAAACTTTTAGTGAAGTACATTGTCATGCATTCGGTTGCTTGTGATGAGCAGAATTTGTTGCTTCACATCTTGAACCGGGGTCGTTCTTATTTGCATACAATTAAGAATTGCTTGAGTTGTTCAAAGAACTTGGCTGCTTGATGTTGCATAGGCTTACATGCGGCCTGCTGCAAATATGATGGGAAGACCTGGAAAAAGCGGAGCCTTTTCCTGACTTAATTAACCCCGATCATGCTTGCTATGTGTTCTGGTCGGCATAAATGGCATCGCTAAGGAGAAGTACAAATGAGTTGGTGAAAGCCTCTTGATGTGTGGGGGTCTAGGGAATAATAATGCACAGTTATAATGTTATTAGCCTGCAGCTCCAGTGAAAATGTCAGAGGAATGTAAAAATGTGCCACTTTGACAAATATGCTGCACAGATAGAGTAGTCCTGGAAGTGTGTTACTTAAGGCTGAATTGTGTGGTTCTACTTTATTAAGTGAAGTTTAAAAACATCTTGTAACAGCAAATAAAGTTTGGAACAAACACCGATTTCAAATTATTTTCCCTCTCCGTTTTTGTGGTTTAAGGAAGTGTTCTCTCTCATTCTTGGCATGGAGCTCTTGACCCACAGGCCAGGCTTAATGAGTTTATAGTTCATCTGTTATTTCAACACTCTACACCATCTGTTGTGCTCGAGAACAACCCACCCGCGAGTCCAAGTATAACCACCTTGACTCTGGAGCCTGATGCCTCTCGTCTCCTCCATCCTCTTATCCGCTTGCTCCTCCTGAGGGACTCTGTGTTTTTAGACTGCAGGTTAGGTGGATAAAAAAGCGTTCTATCTTTCTTGTGCATGAGGTATTCAATCTTGTTCCTTTTTTTTTTCTCTCCTCCTATTTGATGATCTCTGCAGCCTCTCCGAGCTTTATCTTTCAGATGGGAGAAACTATCTGCATGATCTTCCTCCCTCAGTAAATTGTTTTCCCCACACCTCCGTCAACTTGTTGTAAGCCATCATTATGATTTAGTGAGTTATGCCTCAGTGATTTTGGTGTATCTGCAGAGACACCAAAGAGGCTAACAAGCAGGTCAGCTATTTGAACATTTCTTTCTCTCTGCTAAAATATGATGGGCTGCTCTGGCTTTCAGACAAAGAAAAAAGAGAGGAAGCAAAAAAAGCCTGTTTACTTGATTTTTAGTGTAACAAGATAAGACACCACTTACTGTATGTGTGATGCTACCTGCAGGGTCTTAAATGATTAAATAATATTGAGTTTAATTATTATGCCTAAATTTAGAGAATGTAGTAAACAAATAAACAGACGTGACTTAATTAAAACGGGAGCCTAAGCCTAAACATGTCTGTCAAAAGCAGACAATTATTTTGTGTTTGAGCTGGATTGATATCATAGAAAAGTCATTTTTAAATAACCATGTATCTAGTACTTAAAGTGAATAAGCTTTGAATTTTTAACTTATGTTTTTGTGAAGTGTCTATACAGTTTTTTTTTTTCCATTCCATGAAGATTTTCCATCTTCCATCATGATTTCATAACTTTGCCGTTGTTGCCGTGCAGGCGACATTCGATTGAACTTAAAGTGAGTGTAAAAAGAAAGGTTTGAAAACCTTGGTGGAAAGAGAAAATAATAATAACCACTTGACATAAACCATCACTGTACTTATTCATGTATCACCAACTATAGGCAGTTAGAGGGGCTTTAAGATCCCCCATTGACCTTGATGCACTATCTGAAATGTCTTGTAAATGCCTGAGTCATTTACTGTGCAGCAGATCATTCATTTGGCCTTTTATAGTCGCTTCATTTTTATCGTGTTGTGAAGCACAGGTCATGCTTGAGCTCATACATCTGAACGAGAGTGAAATATTTCTCGTGTTTCAACTTCAGTACACAGATCTGTTCTCCGTCTTCTAGATGAGTTACAGAAAATGAGTTAATAAATGTGCACTCCAGTGGAAGGGTTACGTTGATGCCTGCATGGAAAAAAAAAGTAAAAAGGAAAAAACACAGCTTCTGTTACATATTAGCAACTGAGGTCCACACCCCTGAAAGTCTAACTGTATATAAATCGGCTTTAATGGGAAATGTGTTTGAAGAGTAGATGGGAGGTGTTTTTGTTGCCGACAGCTCCTAAACCAACTGAACACACTGCCCGATCCAAACTGGATTCAATAAAGGCAGAATACACTTGTAAACAGAAGCAAAGTCACCATATCAAATTTAAAACCAAAGACTGAAACCTGCAATCACTCACACTCTGATTGACAGATCTTTGAATACAAGGAGGAGACAGTTACAATAGACAACATCTGATACTTTCATTTATGTTTAGAGATAGAGAAACAGGCCCTGACAGGTTTTCAATTTTTTTTTTGCTTTATTTCTCAGAGCAGGAATGATATCAAACATGTAGAAGAAGACAATCTAACCATATTTCCTGCTCAGAGGCTGTTCTGGAGCTTTTGATTAAGTCAAATGGCTTATGTTCAAAATGTTTAACATGTAATGAACACAAGTTGTTGATGCACAAATGTATTTTCATGTTGTATTTATATTGTTACTGCAAAGCTTTATCTAACATCCAGCACTGGATATTCAATCGTCACAGTATCTCATGCTCTAGTTCAGGTAAGGATAACTTAAACCTGGCTTTACAGTACAGTATCGTATTCACTCAAAATGTAAGATTCTCAACTCCACATGCATCAATCAGCTTAACTTATTTCTAAACATGTTTTGAGTCTCTTGTAAGCATTTCAATCAGGAGAGACTTAAAGGTGCACTATGTAGTTTTGGTAGAGAAATTTCAAAGTTGGAGAATTGTACAGATTCTGTGATATATGTTCATAACTCTTTACACAAACTGTCATCGGAGGAAAATTTGGTCTCTGGATCACTCTTTGAAGATAAAATGCTACGTGGGAAGTTATGGTGGGGGGCCCGCAACAGTTAAAGTGTAACTCTCCTGGTAGCTTTGAAGCTCGAAACAATGTTCCAGGGAACCATTTTTTCTTTGAGTAGAGTTTGTGTATTTAGTTAAGAAAATATAACATAGAATTGTTTCACTTCTCCAACTTTCAAATGTCACTACCAAATCTCCAGAGTACACCTTTAAGTAAGAGTTTACAATTATTTATTTAACCGTTTAGGAAAAGCTAAATGTGCAATGTCTTAGACTGCCATGAAGACTTGATGCACCCCCCCCCCCCCCCCCCCCCCACCCCATGGAGTCTAGACACTGATGGAGCATGCTCAGTGATGTCTGCACACACACGGCTCTATGACTCCAGGGATGGCAGAAATGTTTCAGAATAAAGAACCATGTATGTGTTGTTAAATATTATAACTGCACACGTGTTGATGTGACATCACAATAATTAAATACAGATAATGAGGTTTACCTAAAGAGGGCAACCTACATGGATACCGGAAGTTAAATTCTCTGCTACACTCGAATTCTGTGATTTATATTTCAGTCTTAATAAAATGTTATCAGTCTTTCCTATAAGCATAAACATGTATTTCTTTTTAGCTCACAGAACGAGCAGATCACCAGCTTTTTAAATCACTCACAATTTAAGATGATTGTCTGAAACACACATCTATCTTTTAAAATACTCTTGACCTATTTTTAATGATAGTTACTAATAGTGGATTCTCCTTGTGACAACTTTCAAGTTTAAAACACGGAATATCTCAGAGCAGCTAGCCCGCTAACATATGGTAGGAGGAACTTCATCACACACACACATACGCACGCACCCACACAAACACACACACCCACACACAAACACACACACCCACACACAAACACACACACACACACACACACACACACACAACCTCAAACAATACTACACACAGTTTATTTATCTCTAAAGTCAAAAAACAAAATGTGTCCGGCTGTTTCTCCCATATGTCACAGATGCCCGTTCTGAGGAAACGTTTGGTCCGGCGTTTTTGTTTTTGCCTTTAAAGTCATTACCTCTAATCCAGAACCAGATCCTTTACTTTTTTTTTTTTTTTTTTGGCTTAATTTAAATGAATGCTGAAGCTAACTTTAGTTCAGAAACTATTTTTTCCCAGTCCCTAATTAGAGCTAAAAATAAATAAATAAATACAATTATAATTATTGGAAGGCTACTATTGTCCCACCAAATAATGTAGCTGGAAGACTCAATTAATGAGGAAGACGCCAAAAGACAAAAACAAACACTCAATTTGAAAAAAAACCCAACAAAAGTCCTGATATTAGAAGACAATCTTACATTTACACTTTTGCAGTATTTTGTGTCAATAACATGTTAGAAAGTGGAAATGAACTGTCAATATGAGTAAATGAACATGACAAGGTGGGTTGAAAAGATTGATTTGTTGTATTTTTCTCTCAGTGTATTTGGTTGTTTCTAAATGTTATTATATATTTAGTTGTTTTTGCTTTATAAATGCCAAAATGATTAACGACTAACCTACCTCAGTTTCATCTGTATGTGATGAATTAAACGGCACATTAAAAAATGTTTGCAAATAGCCGAGTTTTCGTCCCTTCAGGGGATTGGTGGATTAAAGCTGTACTTCAGTTCTGTAATAATTGAATTGGATGAGCTAAAAATCGCTCCAAAACCATTTCACTTTTTATTTTTCCACAGGCGTATCTCACTGTATTCTTTGCACAAAACACAGTGACTACATGAGAAGAGACTGTGAACCAGTTTAGGTTCAGGGAGGACCTTCATATGCAAATCTCTCCACATGACTTGTGGAACTGAGGACAATGGAAAGATGCTTGCTTAGACAAAAATGGACTCATTGTGACTGACTTATTGAGTCGATCCACAATGGAAAAAAAAAAATAAAAAGATAAAAAGTCAGAGTAACCTTAGTGTCAAAGAGAGATATTTGTGATTGACAGGAGGTGTAGAGTGAAGGCATTTGTCTCCACCAGCAGTCTAAAAGCTTTTCCAGTTTTTTTGTGTCACTTTTTTCATCACACATTTGAGTGCAGTTTCCTTGAACTAAAGTAGATACTTCAACGATAAAGAAAAGAATTGAGAACAGGGTTTGTTTCCAGAGCCAAGGTGGTATGCTAGATCAAAATGCTGGTAAATGTTGACAAATTCTTCAGTTTACAAGCTGCAAAGGTTTCCTTTCAAAAAACAAAAAAATCAACCAGGAGTGGAGTAAGGTGGTGGGTTGAAGCACTACTTATTATAGACAGTGAGGAAAGCAATTTGAGTTCAGGTGGCGAGAAAAGAAGGATTGGGGGGACTTAAATCAGATGAGGGATGGAAAAGAAGGTCATGTGTTGAGGAAATTGGGAGGAAAATGAAGGGGTGAAAGTGGCAAGGCACATTCAGAGAAATGTTGACGGTTTGATGTACTCCGCTGACAGAAACATCTTTATAGTGAGGTGCTGTGGACTGTGGAGGGACATATTTAAGCCTGAGGAGGGTGTGAATTAAAAACTGAAAGCTTGATTGTCTCAAGAGGAATCTGCTTTGTGCTACAAACAGAATTTGTTTCTATTTTTTTTAGTTTTCAGTAATTACCTGTGTGGTAAAAGCTTGGTTAGAAAAATTAAGGTATTCACGTTGAGTTAAAGGGAAGTGTCATTTACAAGAAGTGTGAACAGATGTGAAGCCAGCTGGTGAAGACTCATTGTGCAGACAAAAAAAAAAAATTCAAACAGGAGCTGCAGAAAAAAGGAAGGGAAAGAAGAAAAGGACAGAACAAATAGATAACAGTATTTCACCTCAAACCCATAAAGCAGTCATGACGCTGATTTAAAGGAGTGTAGTTGTTTTCGGTGGTTAGCTCTCCATCTTGTTTCTTCTCGTTGAGTTGTTGACACACGCAAAAAAACCTGACCTATAAGAAGTTCATGAAAAATATTAATAATCTCATCATCAATAATCAGTGTCTTGTTGTATGACATAGTAAATTCATCCCAACCAAATCCTGTTTTAAAAAAACTAAATTTAAGATGAGACAAACAAAACATGCCTTCAGTTAAGGCTAATTCAAAGTGAATAAGGTCAATCAATCCTACACTTAAAAATGAAAAATAAACTGAAATAAACACAGGATCAAACTTAACAAACTTGTAAAATAATCAATACGAAAGGTAATACTTAAATTAAATGTTTTTTTAAAGGGGTTTGTGTATTGACAGTTTCTTCGATTCTAGTGGAAGAAAACAAACACAAACATTAATCTAGTGGGTGTTTTAAGAGTTAACTAACACAGATGAAGCAGCAGGAGCAACTTGGGGTTAAGTGTGTTGGCCAAGGACACTTCGGACAAGTGGTTGCAGGAGCTGGGGACTGAACCCCAAACCTTCATGTTGAGAGTAAACAACTTTACCACTGAGCCAATAGCCACCCACAAAAACTCTAAGGATGGGACCATTTTTATGATTTGTAGGTTAAGCTCTGATTGGTTGACTGATTTAGCCAAGTTAATGTGAGATTTTGAAAAAGATTATGTAGAAAATATAGAAATTAGTATCACAAAAATAACAGAAATAAAATAAAAATAATGATCATTATGGAGGTACAACAAAGATCACATCTCAGACACAGACAGGCTAGATGGCCTAATTAACCTGGGTTACACAATACTCCTCCATTAGCTGATGTTTGTTTCTATTAGAGATAATTAGACATTCTTCTCAGGTAGTTATGCTTTCTTTGAGTCATAATGGCTGTGCGCATGGAAAAGGAATGCTTTACACCGTTTCTGTATGTGACATTTACTAGATGAGAGGCAAAAAAATGTGACATTTGGATTAAGGTTATGTGAGGCATTTGTTCCTTTTTGTCCGGAGTCGTTTCAGACAGTTCTTCATAGCTCAGACTTTGGTAACACAGTCAGGTAAGGAGAACAATCTTTCTGTGAGCCACAGTCCAGGCTGCTCTTATTATCGCACATTAGGTCACATTTTTTAGCCGTGGTGTCTGTCCACCTGTTAGTACAACACATCTCTTCAAACTTAAATATCATTTTCAAGTTTTACTGATGTTAATTGAATGAGACGACTATTTTGTCTTACCTTATTGTACTTCCATTGCTATTATAATTGAGGCATTGTTGCTTTTCATCTAACCTTCACAGACTTTATCACCAACTTTATGTTTTTATCTTTCACTTATGTTTGATGTTCTGTTTTGTGACTTTTTTTTGTAGCTCAGAGCAATCTGGAACCAGAATTTCCTTCAGGATTAATACAGTTATATCGTATCCAAGCTCTTAACTTATGGTGACCAGCTTCTAACAAATGTATCCTAATGGCCTTTCAGAGTGGAATGTCATTGAGAACGTAGCTCAAAGAACTGCTGCTATAAAGTATATCCTATTCAGAGCTACTATTATAGCTTTAGACCACTTATATAGTTACCTCTACAGTGCACTTTGAAACTATTCAGAAGTTAAATAGACCTGTCTTTGAATTGTCAACAAGACTAAAGGTTCAGCACAGACTCTACTCTGCTTTGCTACCAGGCTGCGGGATAATTCATGTTCTGCCAACCTCGCTCTTAGCTCTGTTCTTCTCAGAAAGCTCTCTCTATGATAAAGTAGTCAGGCTTCAGATCAGGAGAAAACACTTACTTGCAATTTACTGTGGAAAGAACTTCACACAAGTTGACGTAAACACACTGTCCTCCCTGTTGCATCATTTATATAGCCTACTGAAAGCTTACGCTTTCTGCTGAGAATTGATCTCGTTAGCCGTGGCTTCAGCATAGTAGTGCTTTGAAGAAGATAGAGCTCTTTGAAATGCTTCGTTTTAGACTAGATGTAATTTTCCTTCTTAAAAGTCTTATTACCTTAAAAATAAATCGAGATGCTGCCCATTCCACATGTCCAACCTGCCATCTCCTGAAATCCACTACGTTTGATAAAAAAAAAGATCTGCCAATGCACAGTGACTTTCGTATTTTGATAAGACATTCGAAAGTCGAAATTGCTTTTAGTAAATGGTAAATGGACTTGAGCTTGTATAGTGCTTTTCTAGTCTTCTGACTACTCAAAGTGCTTTTACACCACAGGTCACACCTACACATTCACACCTGTTCACACACTGATGGCAGTGGTTGCTATGTAGTGAGACCATCAGAAGTAACTAATCCCATTCATAAACATTCATACGCCGCTGACGAAGCAGCGGGAGCAATTCAGGGTTAAGTGTCTTGCCCAAGGAAACACTGGACATGTAGCTGCAGGAGCTGGGGATCAAACCATCGACCTTCCTGTTGCCTATTGATTATATCATCAATTTATTCAGCTAATTTACATTTATTTTTTCAAAATCTCGACCGGAAGTCTTCGCAAAAATGTTAGAGAACATAAACCTCAAAGGGTTTCAAAATGTAGTGAACAGAGAACTATCAGTTACTGCTCACATCAAATTCAAAACTCTGCTGCTCGCTAACCAAACAGCGACAAAAACGTATTTTGCTTACCTTAACTTTGTCATCCAGGTCTACACTCGCTACCGCCCACTACGCTCTGCCAATGAAAGGTGATCCAACCTTCACAACAGGGTCCTAAGTCTCTAACTAGACTCGTCTTCTCTGTCGCCTCCCGGTGGTGGAGAACTTCCAAGCACCATTCGATCCGTAGAGTCCCTTTGCACCTTTAAGAAAAAGCTAAAGACCCAGCTCTTTCATCAACACTGACGCAATGATATTATTGAAGACGATAATGATGGTTTTGTTTGATAATAACGATTTAACGATGGTGTTGATGCTGATTAGAACTCTCAAGAACAGCTGTCGATGTTGCTTTTTGCCTCTGTGACCTGCCTGTCAGCACCTGTGTGTCCGTTGGACTTACTCTCTGATGCTTTGGATAAAACAGTCTACTTAATGAATTGTAGATTTTTAGGGAATTACTTGATGATTTTAACAGCTCATAGTAGAAAACTAAAGTAGTTTATAATGTAATTAAAACTACTGCACTGCAGCAACTGTATGTTTTTCAGCCTTCAAGTGCAGTCACTCCAATATTGCTACAAACACACTCCTTCTGTAGTTTCATGTAGAAAACTACAAGTCCGCAGATTGCGTGTCAGCAAACATCCACACAAACATTTTTATAAGTCTGGGGTCTGGCTCTGTCTGTATTTGCATAATGAAATCCTTTGTTTATTATAAACTCGTACATTCATTTCACCAAGGACCATTAAACAAGCATAAAGTAGTTAAAAAATGTGGGAGCTATGGTGCAGAATATGAAATTAAAATGCAAATGTAGCTCAAAACTTGATATGTAGCCCTCGATGGACCAATAAAACACCAGACAATCAGGTAGTGTGTACTTGTGCATGGTGACAGGCGGCGAGCAGAGGACCCAGAGGAACAGAGCCAAAGCAAGAAGCGGATGATGACACTTGATTTCCTTTGGTGAACGAGGCTCAGGTGGGTACTGGAGAGTGTGTGTGAGGGAGACGTGGGAGGAGAGGGGCAGTATTAACATGTGTGTGCCATTAGGTACTTTCTGCACAGAGGTTTTGAACAGCTACTTGTGAACTTATTTTGAGCAGAGACAAACATGCAAAATAAAAGGTCAGGTCGCTGAGGATTTGCTTGTTCATTTTGCATACATATGTAGCAGATGCTTTGTGTCTGTGTGTGATTTCTGTTTGTACATCCTCTTCCAAATAAATGGTATACACAGACAGGGATTTTGTTTATCCACTATCTCACCGTATGCGGTATTGCCTCCATACCCTGACATTCATTGTGAAGAATAATGTCATAAATTAGAAACTGAAATTTCTATCAGAACAATCTTATGTATGGCTATTGTGTTTGAGGGAGAATTATTGTTTCCCAGCAAGATGCTGATTTACTGTTTTTTACAGGCAAGTGGCCAAGAAAGTATTACAAGAGTTGAAGTGTGAGACAGGATCACATAACCACAAATCTGTGTCTGAGCTGTGTCAGAACCATGAGTACTAACCCCAGATTCAACACATGAGACTATTCTATTTCCCTGCAATGTTACAGAAGCCTCACCTCAGCTTCACCTCATATGGATTGTAAGAGTGAAGAGACATGACTGCGTAAAGAAATTCTCAAGAGAAAGATCAAAAAGCTGTAGGCGCGAGCGCTTCATATAGCAAAGGAATAACAGATGGAATCAAAGGAAGTCAAACAAAGAAGGGCATCAATAGTTTTATTTTTTTAACAAGGGCTAAAGTAATTTTTTTTAAATAATCAGATTCAAACATGAACCAAGTTTGTTAGTTTTAGTTACAGTAAAGGCATAAACAAAGACGTCAACAAAAAAGATGACACGTAACATAACATAGTTTTGACAGTTTTCAGAGCATTTTTTTTAACCTTCCGGCTCGTTGGCTAGTCTGAATTTAAATTTCTGTTTAAGCCTGAGTTGCCATTTCTGAGACAGGTATAGCAAAAATAACTATCTCTGGACAACGTCGCTTTACTGTCAGAATGTTAGAAGACAAGCAGTGTGTGCTTTGGTAATTATTGGCCAAACACATTTATCAGTCCTTATTTTCACTTTGAGTAAACAGTCTCAGGATCTATTGGTGGTTTTCACCAAAAGTCATGGAGAACTGGTGAAATCCATGTGACACAGAACAAAAAAACATTAAAAACCACAAATATCAACCTCATAGTGGGAGTAGACAGACAGTTGAAGAATTATCACTTACATCGAACACCTAATATCTGTGTAAAATTAATAAAATTGGGTTTCTCTCCTCACTCTACTACCCAAATTTAAACAAGCACAGGGAAGGCATGGCATTTCACAGGAACAGCATTTCACAGGAACAGCGCGGTTTGGCAGTATTTCAATCATGAAAATGGAGATAAAATTATAATGTAGACTGTGCCAGGTTAAACTTTGTCCGCATGTGGACATTAACCTGCAAAGAGGACAAAAGGTTGGCGTTAAATACCTGGGATCATTTCCCTGTTTTTTAGATTACCTATATTCTTTAAGTGTAAATTTGTCACTCAAACCTGTTTCTCATCCCATAAAATGCTGAACACTGCTCAGTCCTGACCCCATGTGCTGGCTCTTCTATGTTGTGCCATGGGTTTGTGGAGGGTTGTTTGGTTCTGCCAACAGATCTGTACACTCCTCACTGCACTTCACGGAGCTGATGTTCAGGTATGCAGTCCTCTGGGTGAACTAAGCATTGCCTTATTGTGTTGCCAGATTTTGAAAAATACGAGAACGTTGGGGTATGCACAAATCCTCTGGTACTTTTCAAAGACAGCAGCCACATAAGGGATGTTTGGGTTTTAACAAAGGCTCACTCTGGGCAGGCACAGGTTTTCAAAGCCTGATGGAAGCACTTCTGTTCCCTGGTGTTAGCCACAGCGTTTGTTGATATTTTCTATGCTCAGTGGTGCAGGGTTAGAACTCTTGCCAATTTATGTTCAAGTGGAAGAAGATAATCAAACAGGAGATACTGGTTTGTGTATATGGGCTTTCTTTTAACCACAACTAAAAGGCTACCTGCTATAGTGGAGAATGAACAGTCCATGAATTCTAATTTGTTGCTTTGGAAAACCACCTTTGCAAAATCTATGTTATCTTGTAACAGGTTTATGTGTTTTAGGAAAGCCAATCACTTGTGGCTTTTGATTTTTATGATCAAAGTACCATTGTACTGACTGAAAAATCTAATTGTATCCATTGCCAGTATTGACGATTAAGCTCTGTTCTTCAGAGTTTTGGTTTTAAAGCTCCGACACACTAAGCAGATGGCAATGAACTAGTGGCGACGTGAGGCGACGCCCCGACTCATGTCGACTTTGTCTTGGCCAAAAAGTTGCAATTGTCTTCATGATGACAGCTGGAGGTTTAGGAAGCAATGAAATTAGTTAATGGCAATGATCTTGTTTTGGGGTGTGTCTGACTACTTTGAGCTAGTTACACAGTGCACAATGTGTGAGGCCAACCAATCAGAGTGTCAGCTCTCATTCCCTTTAAGAGTCAGGTGCACCTGCAGACGGGTGTGTTGTTAATTACATGGTACATTTCAGTCTTTATTCTTAAATAGACCAAACTCCAGCTGGCAGATTTTAGCCTTCCCCTTTCATTGTGACACTGAACCCACACAACACACATAGGACACTGTGTTACACGATTAGATACGATATATGTTGATAGCAGATTGAAGTTATAGTTCGCTGAGTTGTTAGAGGCTGTGAGCATTTCCCCATGAGGCACAAAAGCGTAACCTCATTAATGATTAAATCTCCAGAAACACTGACAGGATCGAACAGGATCTATGTTCACTAATGTTCCGTACGCTCAACATCGAATAAAGGTAGGCTGTAAACAGTTATTTATTTATTTTCTCTGCTGGAATCCTTGGCTTTATTCTCTGCAGCGTGAGTAAGAAACGATGGACCGTCTGTATTAATATCTGTGGGCTTTATTGTTGGTTGCGCTCATAGTTATGTATAAGATTTCTCATAAATCCATCTCTCTGTTGCACAGGAGCGTATGAGTGTGCGTGCTTCTGCATGTCTTTCTGCATGTAATAGACAGAAGCTACAAGTGTGCGTAGAGGAGAGGTTGGAAACAAACAGAAACAAAAGCTTTTTGTCTCATATTCCTCACAAGGGTTTCCTTATGCTCTGTCCTCTCTTAAAGTTATGTACCTGTTTACCTAAAGGAAAGTCTTTTATCCAGAATTCTTCCTCTTTGCTCGTCTAAGATCATGATGGAATATTTGAATCCTCTTTTCCTGTGTTTGATTGTGGTGTTTGAAGCTGGATTACATTTCCATTTCTGAGTAGTTAGGACTTTGTGTCATGAATGTTGTTGTTTTTTTTAAATGTCTGACTGTTGTGCCTGTGATCGGTTCTCTCTCAGTAATGTCTTATTAAAGCTGCTCGTGCCATGGGGAGAATTCAAGAACTTCCACACTTAACCAGGACAGAGAGAAAAACATTTGTTTCCTCAGTGTGGTGAGGGAGTGGAGGGCATATTATCCACCAGTGACAGTGACAGCATGCTCAATCAAGTTTTATTTACACACTAGAAGTTGTCTCAGGGCACTTTTCATAGAGTGCACTCTGTATCATAGTAGTTCATCATCCAAAGAGAATCATAACTTTGAAGTTCTGCTCCTAAACTTGTGTATATTCATCTCACAGTATGGTCTTGTATTACCCCCCTGACCCCCACTGCACTGATCACCTGTGGTAAAGCCAAAAGGTCAGGGCAGGAATTTGTTTTATTTCTAAAGGGATTTTTTTTTTCATTGTGCAAATGAAACTCACCCACCCCACCCCTCAAAATTGGCATCTCTCCTCAAGCCAGACAAATCTGTTTTAAAGCCTCCTAAACATTGTGGACTGGTAGACCCTGACACTGTTGCCATGGAGGCCACCCTCTGTATCAAGTTTCCCTCCTCCTAATATGGTTACAGGCCCTATGAACAGCACATTTCATTATGGCGTCCAAACCAGATTAAAGCAGTTATGCCCTGGAACAAGTGGGGGCCTGAATCAGCTGTTGGAGTATATTAGAAGGTGGGGCTTTTGCAGAAGGGGGCTGCTGATGTTCAGAGATGATATGTCTTTATTGGATCACAATGTTTTTACACTTTCTGTGAACAGGGATACATAATTTCATGCTTTTAAAAATACAGCTCATTATACCTTCTATGCTGAAAATAAGCACTTTAGTTTTTTAGTTCTGCTCCATTTTTGAGATGAAAACATTCTTACTCATATCCCTCCTTTAAAAGTGGAATAAGAGCAGATTTATTTCCAACAGCACTTACATTTTAAGGCTATTATCTCCAGTGTGAACCATTAGAAACCTTCTATCATGACTTTCCCTCGCCATGCTCTGCGTCCTCCTCCCGCTCCCTCTCCTCGATGCTTTGGAGCTTTGCCTGAGCTTCGCACTAACAAACATAAAGCTCGCAGAAACAAAAGCTTAACTGTCAAACACTGCCAAAATGAGCTCCCACACACTAAACAATGTCTTAGGACTGTGTGTGCCGCACACTGCTGTATGGCCAAATATGCTCTGCAGCAGGGCTGGCGTTCCAGTAGGCGGTTAGAGTACAATCTAAAGTAAGTAGGCGGCTCTTATGGAATTCAAATCTTTCCTTAGCTCGAAGATTATAACGGGAGCTGATAATTCCAGTTTAGAGAGAGACGTTCAGATTAAGCCTCTTCGCTCTCGCTCCCTTCCCTTTCTCTATCTCTCTCCCCCTGTGGCTCTTTGCATTTTAGTGGGTGCTGCGCACACACACAAAAACAGGGTGAAGAGAACTCAGCTGCCACCAACAGGACTCGTACAAGGTGTGAAATTCAGAGTGGAAGACTTTTGCATGAGAATAAACTTCATAATAATTCTCTATTGTCTGGAGGTTTTTTTTCACACTTCTGTCTTTCAGTCCTTCTGCTGTGATTATTGCCTTATAGCAGCCTAGCTCCTCTACTTTTTGTTCCTTCCTCTGCAAAGAATTGCTAATCAATAAGCCTATCAAGCCTCTTATCTCTCAAGGTCACAGACATCTAAAATCTACTATATTTCATCTTCCATTTTCGCTCCATGATTTAATAGCATTTCTTAATTTTTAAGAAGGTTAGGTTCATAGGACACAGTGTTCATGCATATAATCTGTATTCCTGTAGAATCCCTAAATGCCCTTGTAGATATGATTAAACATTTGATGCTCATGAGTAAGACACTAAAACCTGACAAATGAACCACGGTCATTTATATTTTATTCAGATTTTAATGACTTGTGAGCTAAGGGATCCTCCTCTGAATGTTTTTGATGAATATTCCATGTCAGCGGATACATAATTTTTTCCCGGTAATGACTTCACTGGAGCTCCTAGTGAGAGGTAGAAAAAATATATATATCTTGCTGTTCTCTGAATCGAGGCTGAGTAATATCACCTGCTGAGATAGCTCACACACCAGAGGGATTTTTTGGGGTTGAAATAGATTGATGTGAAGAGGTGTAGAGTGGCAAAGTACATGTGAAGCATCTGTTTTAATGTTTTCTTTTTTTTTCAGCCAGCAGGGGGAGCTAGTATGCCAGAAACTGAGTTATGAAGTTGGTTTCTTGTGAACTCTGAGCAGCACATGAGGGTCCTCTCCTCATATGTAGTGTATGAACAACACACACAGCTCCCTTTTCTGCTGCACAAAAAAAAACATGCAACAAAATAAAAAATAAAATCCCTTTCTGCACATTCTCTTTCGCTTCCACAGAAAGGCGTGAGCTGGATCAGCATGCCAGTGTGCCCACCTTTCTGTACTCTCACCAAAAATCTGTGTCATACTTTTAAATGCTGCTTGCTCTATATTGCATGAGGAGTAAACCAAATAATAATAGGCCACTCTGCTGCCTTTGCTGTCACAAATTCAGTATATATTTAGTATACAGCTGAACAGCCCATGTGAGTGACCAGAAACTAAGCCTCGTCTCAAAGTATGAAAACATTTTCCACTTTGCAAGCAAAGATGAACACCTGAGAGACAGGTGGGTGGCTCAGCACAGTCTATTGTGCAGCTTGTCATTGTAAAGGTTAGTGCAGCAGCTCTCATTACATACAAATCTCCAACGCTAATGCACTTCTTATGACAAGGAGCTCATTTTCTTTTTCTACATACTCCCTCTCTCTGATTGTCCTTCTTTAGATCTCTCATGGAAAGAGCTGTGTGTATAAAAAAACTGTTTTTTTCCCCTTTTTATTGACTCTATACATTGATCCTTTCACTCTAAAGTTTCACAGTTTATTAATCGTTTTTCTCTTGCTCAAAGGCCTTTCCTTGAGAACTTGACTGACTATAAATTATGTGTAGCCTAATGTGTTTTTAATGTTTAGAGCAATCTGAGCCTTTTAAAAGATATTCTAAAGGAGTCTTTAGGGGAGCTTTGAATCGTGTTATAGAGCGTTGATCAAATGTGCTGAACACAATGAAAGGTTGTTGTTTACAGAGAGCAGCTTCTATGTTAATTGGTCCCTGTGAAGGTATCCTTTTTACAGAAACATCTGATCAATGTTTAATAGTTGGAAAGAGAAGATAATACGCTTTAAAAGTGATAATCCATTAAAATTGATGGAGCCTGCACAGAGGCTTTAAAAAAATAATATGCAGAAATTCTGATCAAATATATTAGACAGCAGTCATATTCAACAGCTTTTGTTGTAAACTACATTTTAGCAACATAGGCTATAAATCAGTGGTTCTCAACTGGTGGGTTGGGACCCAAAAGTGGGTCTCGTAGCTGTTTTCAGAGGGCTGCGTGGGTGTGCCTGGATGAAAAATTGTGTCAAAAAATCCACAAAGGGCTTTTTTTAACAGGATTGTTTTCTTCAGTTTATAAGTTCTATCACGCTTTGTACCGTCTGAGGTCCACACTGCACAATTTTTCATTAAATTAAATTTGATTGATTGAAAAATTGGTCTTGGTCGCGACTTTTCATTAAGGAGTTGGTGGTGGGTCCTAAGGCTCGACCAGTTGAGAACCACTGCCATAAATAACTAAAAACATTATTCTAGTAAGTACCATCGGAAAGAAAAGGGATATCTCTGACATTGTCATGCCATAACGTTGTGGAATCACATTACTTGTACTTGTCACATGGCTGTGTTTATGACTTGATTCTCAATTGGCTCATATATGAAGATCCGTAGTTTTTCATTTCAATGCATTTTGATACTATCGATCATGACAATAAGACAGACTGTACTGTTTTAAAACATGTGCTATCTTAAAGTATAAAAAAGTAGGGGAAATTCTGACAACCTTAAACTAAACAGTATTGTGCCCATTTAGTTGACATTACTGCTTCCTTAAAGTCATTTTTTAATTAAACCTCATGTTTCTGATGTATTTCAAATAGTGCATCACAAATTTTCCAAGTCTCATCAAGACAACCCTGATGACATTGTGACGGCATACCCGTAATTCATTTTTTATTTTTATGAAGGTTAGCCCTGAGCCCAATCATACATGTGACGAATAAAGTTCAGAACACTGAATGTGTTTAAGATGTAGTCTTACCTACATTGCATCTCTCTCAAAATGTTTTGCTTATGTGAATTAGAATACAATTGTCTCCATGGTTACACAGGGCTTTAACATGTGATAACAACTTAACTTACAAGGCGAATCAAAGTTAGGGAGGTTGACCTTTACAAAGTTCTGATGATTAATGGCTCATCAGTTTGCTAATTGGAGAGAATGGTGTTTGTCAGTGCATATTTGGACTAATTTCAAGAAGACAAAATCAGTGCAAATATATGACTTTAATCTTAGCACACATCAGCTATTGTCTGAAGATGTTATGGTCTCTGAGACCCATTGCCAACATTTTTTCCAATGTAGCCAGCAATTGGTAATAAAGGACTTCCATTTCCCTGTTTGCCATATTTTACGTCTGTCTAGAAATTTACGGAGCAAGAATGGAGTTGGTGTTATTACACATATCTTAAAGGGAAATATTACCGAACGTACTGCCAATGGGTTAAAAGTTGTATTGCAGTTTGCTATTCACTTTCCTCCACATGAACTGTTTTCCTGCTTATAGGCCATTACAACAAAACTCCAGAGCAATTTGTTACTATTATTATTAAGTCCACGCCCACAGATTACGCACTCTAGTGCACAATCTGTAAATAGAGAATGGGCTTTGTTTAGCCAAAGGAAGTTTGCACTGATGCTCCAGTCTCTTTCCCCAGTATGTGGCAGGTTATTCAGCATTGCCACCACCCCGTTTTTGTTGTGATGTTTAAAATCACACAGTGTGAATGCACCCTGGGTTTGGGCCATCTGGATGTAAAGCACCACCATGCCTCTAAGCGGCTTTCGTTTCCATTGCTCTAACACTGAACCGTCCCTGAGCAGCTTTTGACAGCTGAGAATGGCAGCTTTATGAGGCAGAGAGTTTGTTCCTTTCTTATCATGGAAGTAAAGAGAAAAGAATAGATATCATTATGAGATGAGCTTCATTAAAAAGGGAGCTAATGGGTGCTCTTTAGCACCGAGCCCAGGCTGCCTCTGTAGACATCATTGCTCTACTCTGATTTTCTCTGCAGCCTCAGCATCACTTAACTTCACATTAGACTGGCCTGTGCTCTGTCTGCTTCGAGGAGGAAGGAGAAGCTAGTCAGCAGATTAATGAAGGCAAAAAGGACCTGTTCTCTTTTCTTTTCATAGTGCCAGGAATGAGAGACATTTTACGACTGGAGAAAAGCGGATGAGCTCATAGAGGTTTTTATGGGCAGAATAGAGAAAGCAAAAGTGAAGGAATTCTTTAATCTGGAAACCTCATGACTTTATGATTTCTCCTGGCTCAACTCCCTCTCTATATTATCACAGCTCTGTTCAACATTTCATTATATATCAAGATCAATGTCCTCCTTGATGTCATTAATAACAGATTTTATGTGGATTTGTTGTGGCTAATACATATATCCCCCCACAAACAGAGTGTAAAAGCTTGTGTCACCTTGTAAATTGCCCACATAAAGCCTCCATTTGGTGGCAACAGGATGTTAAAATGCCACCATTCCCTGAATTTTAACTCCAACCCAGGCTCAAATCAAACTTCTTGACTGAGGGCAATAAAAAGAGAAAAGGGTTATTCTGGGGGAAGTTTTCTCAATACCCAAGCTATTATTTAAGCACTAACAGAACAAAAAGGAAACACATACAGTGTCACTTTATTCTCCAATAATTTTTTCTCACACACCTTGGGGTGGATTTGAAAGGAACACATCTGGTCGATGACAGAATAACCATGGTTTCACTATTGTTTCATAATAGGTTTTCAGCAATGGCTGGCAAACTACAGTTTTTCAGCACGAGGTAATAAAGGTGTTGGATAAGGTTGTTTTTCTGTTTGAAGGTTTCACAGGAAATTCTGGATTGAGCACCAAAATCATGTTAAAAGAAAAGACTCTTTAGTATATATGAGACTAAAATGCCTGACCAAATCACCGCCTAGAATTTTATTTTAATGAAGATTGAAGATTGATTATGAAGAAAACTGAACAATAAGGTACTTTACAATCATGACGGCAGACACAAAAAAGTGAACCGATCTATGGGTAAAATTTCTTTCAGAGGGTGAACATTTTGCCTAAAGCAGGCCCAGTTATCTCTCTGTATGCCCTTGAACATGACAGCAGGCATAGCAAACCCTTCTATCACACAGCGGTGTTTGGTTTGTGCTCAATGTAAGATAGAGGAGGTATGGCCGTGCACACAACCTGTATTGACTTGTGGGTTCCCCCTCTGGGTATGGTGGGGGACCAATGTTCAGCCCCTCGTGTGAATATTAATACAGAACACATCACTGAGACAAGACCAGAGAGTAAATCTAAGGAAACACAAAAGATGAATTATCACATGTTGCTTTACTGTAATTTAGAGATGGTCTATTTGTCGAAAGCAGGTGGTGAAGCAATCATATTCTTATAACTTGTTATCTTTAGCTGAGGAGATCATCACCAGAACATTTCCTGCATCACCTGGCTTTCCTGCTGTGCTCAAAGTCCAAAAGCAACACTGTGCTGCACTCTTTGATCTGTAAATCTCTCCAAGGCTGTTGATATCATTGATCCTAAACTTTTTTGTTTTGTAAGCAGCTTTTTATTGTTTTTCACAATTCTGCCCACAGCTTTATCAAATCCTATCATTCATTTAGAGTTAAGGCGGTTGTTTCAGAAGGATTTAAAGCAACGTTAAGTAGGAATCTGGTTTGGTGCGCTTTGGCGCCAACCAAAGATCTGTGATTGCAACTGCACTGTTGTAAAATACAATGCTTCAATGCCTCCCCCACTACTCCCACTCACAGACAATGTGCATTTGTCAAGAAGAAAAGGGGCAGTGTTGTGAGAAGCCAATGACCCACGTCAAGTGACAATGTACAGTAAAATGTATTTATTTTATATGCAAACCTGAGACATAACTTGAGTAAGATGACTTTCTGCACCCGGTAAAGCTGCTAAACATGAGACACTAATAACGAAACACTGATAACGAGACAGTCTAACGTTATATCACAATAATATAATGTTGTGAATAATATCTCTAGTGATGTACACTCTGCTTCTTACTCAGTCATTCTCTTTTTTTTTTCTTCTAACCTTCATCTGTCATCATCCTCTTCTGTCTCTTAGTCTAAAACATTGTGTCAAACAGTACCCAGAACAGTTAACTGGCTAGTTCTGTAAAGCAGTGCACACTTCTTGCCGGCTGCCAACTTACATCCTGCTTTAAGCAGGCGACCGGATCGACTTTGAAACTATTAATGTTTGAAAAAGTTGTCCCCACAAGGATCAATATTAGGCCCACTGGTCTTGTCTTTATGAATGAATGAATGAATCTTTATTTTCGTGTTTCCATATCTTTTGATTTTTCAGACACTTTAAAAGAAAACATTTCCTAGTGCCATCAAGCTGACAAAAACAAATCCAAGTATCTCCTTCAAAGGTTCAGGTACAAAAAACTGCATCAGAAGCAGATTAGAAAATCTTAATAGAGAGACAAGAGTGTGATAGAAATTGTCTGACATGCACGGCTGACACAGACACACAGAATAAAACATACATAAAAGGTTAGAGTTTCAGAACATGGAGTTTTAACATGGGCTCATATATGTAAGAAAACTAAAGGTGGCATGAAAAGCAGACCTTCTGAAATCTAGCACTGAGATACAAAGCTGCAGAAGCACTGTGTACACGAGAGGTGAGAAAGTAAATAAGGTCTGAATCTAGGCTTACAGTGCTGTAATGAACTGTACAACCCACAGTATCATATAATACTTCGACTAAGCTTGGGTCACAGTGTGACTTCACAGGAGTGAAACTGTTAAAACATAGCCTCAGCTGTCAGAGGATTTCTGCAGTCTGAGTCGCTTTGATGTGGTCCACAATGATGTTGACATAAGGAAATAGCACAAAGAACTGCAAACATACACAAACAAAGACTGAGACTCCCACACAGCTGTGGGTACACAAGTGATATGAAACTGTCTATGACCATACATAAACATGCAGAGAGACACAGAGGGGAGGGCTGCGAGGAGAGGAACGCAGGAAAAAGAGAGATATGAGGGGACAGTGCCTGCGGGGATTTCTTTTTCTGTTTACACTGCAGCTGAACAGCCTTTGCATGCATTTTTTTTTCTTTTTTTTTTTTTCGTTATTCCAACAATTTTTATCTAACATGTCCTCAGGCAACACATTGGTCTGGTAAACTACCAAATATGGCACAGTGTACATACTCTGACACCAGCAGCACAATGCTTTTGCTTTTACAATGCTGCAACAATGAATATGCTAACAGCTCCCTATTCTGGAAACAACAAAAAAACTTGTTCAACTGAAAAAGCAATTCCTCAGGATGGTTGGTGTGTGAAAGGACCGGGCTGTGTGATTATCTGCTCTATGGCAGAAAAAGCAATTTCTAAACAGCCTCGCCAACCGTCATGTCTATAGTTTGTACGCCTCCTGACCTTACTGCACCAACAAGGACATTTATACCAATTTGTGTCACTTCATTACAACCTGCCATTATTTTACATCAGGACTTCAAATTTTTTATGTTCCCTGTGCTATGAGCCCGATGAAAGCTCTAATGACCACTCGCAGCACTCATTAAAGCACTCGCCCAGATACACTTTTCATCCGAGCCTGTCACATGCTCACACTCGCCTGTCACACAAATGAAGACAGAGGGACCACAAAGACTTTGTTGTTTTGCTCCAGTATTTGCTTTATTTTCTAGCACATGTACACAGTTTTGATTTCCTTTTTCATTTACTTCCTTTTGTTACTCAATATATGGATATATAGATGTCTGTGTTTGTTGGCATGAGGGTGGCAGTCAGTGGGAATGGGGAGATTTCCTTTAAATTATCAGGTGAACAGAGACGCCTCATTGCAGCAAATAATTGGTTATTTGACCTTTTAGCAGTTACATCATTCTGCAGGGTGGAACATTTAAAACATCCAACAGTTGGGTGTGTACTAAGGGTTTTCTTCATTCAAAACTTGGTGGAGGCTGCCTCCGTCTAGTGTCATACTGCCACCGGCCCTCGTCAAAGTCTGATGGGTGTTTCCATCGTGAACACAGTTTTCAAAGTACAGCACCTGGAGAATTTGTCATTTCTAACTGCACATGGAAACGGCGAACAACAAAAGAGGAAGAAAGGTGAAAGGAGAGAATAATGTGAGAAGTGTTTCGCTACGCTGCTGTACATACATGCCCAACACAAATATACGACTACCAATTAATTTTCCCTATCAACGATTCTGTCCTAAAATTAGAAACACACAGATCTCCTTATGCACATTCATTCTTTCTTTTAAGAAAAACAGGCATTGAGTCAGTGACACTAGTCCTCACAGACACTATGCTTTGGTAGCGTCTGTCCTTACATGGTCTGATAATCAGTCAATTCAGCTAATGTCTGTCAATAATAATTGCAGCATTTTCACACTTGATGGCCACTGTAGAAGAGAGAGCAAAGATGACATGAAGCAAAGTGGCTGAGGAGCAGACTTGAACTTAGAGTCTGTTGAAGACTGGTTCCTCTGCGTATGTTTGTTTGCTCTACCGGCTTCACTAAACCAGCTACTTTTATCATGTTTTGATGGCTTTATATATCAGCCCTCAATCAGTTTGTTCTGCTTAGCACCACAAACCCAAGCACAAAAAGACCTCCTTTAGAGGTGTCAGCTTTGTGTTTTTCTAGGATAATGATCAGAGTTTTTAAGCCGGTGACTCTGCAAGTGCTGAGTAACACTGTCCAAGTTCATTGTCTTCTCGTGTTGTGCATACAAAGAAAAATCTGTGTATTTTCCGCATCCCGTCTGACACGTTTTTAAATAATTCAGTGATTGCCATTTGTAAATTATTCCACAGAACTCTCTCTTCTCAACAGGAGGAACAATTTGAAAGATGAAGGTGCTACAGGCATTTTAAGATGAACAACAATTTCAGTGCAAGAACAATATGCAGAGGTGTTAAAATATTCAGTATAGCCCGCAAACAGCCTCTTGCTGGTTTATTGTGCTCTGAAATATGCAGTGGATATTGGCAAAGGAGTAACTGCTTAGTATTTGGGTGTAATGTCTTTGCATTAAATGCTAATATTGTCCTCTAATAACCAAAGTTCACTGAACTTTTTACAGATCATTTTAAAGTTGGTTCAAATTGGGACATACATATATATATATATATATATATATATATATATATATACATATCTCATAGGAATCCCCACAAACTTCCAAACACAAGTGAGAGTTTAAGTTTTCTCTTTTGCTTTGCTGGGTTTTCTAATGAATCACAATTCAGGGACCTCTGCCTTGAATCAATACAAAGCGCCACACCAGCACTATCTCTGACTTATTACAATATGGTTAGAGTCATTGGAAATGAGTTCCCAGCGAGCGAGACACTAGTTCTTTAAAAATGCATAGGATTAAGAGGGAATGGTGCTCGGTAGCATCAATCAAGCTCAACCAAGTGAGTAAAAGGACGGAGGGGATAGGAAAACTGACGCTTGACAGTTTCCACACTCCCTGCTCTCAGAATACTGTGCAACTCACTCCTTTTTTCTTACAAATTCACAAAACAGCACTTCAGTGGTGGGTGTCTGTGGATCAGTAAGAAAAGTCTTTGGGTTGCAAGGTCACAATTGAATGCAACGAATTCAGTAGAGCAGCATATTTCATCTCAATATGACTGAATGTAGAATGTAGAGAAATTAAAGGTTTACACTCTAAGGTATTATGATAAGATAATATAAGATAAGATAAACTTTATTCATCCCAGCAGGGAAATTTAGGTGTTCCAGCAGTCAGCATACATACAAACACACAACACAACACATATATACATACATATCCCACCCATACAAAAAAACATGAGCCCACAACACAGTTTGATATATGATATATGCAACTCAGGCTAAAGTTTAAAAGTTTAAATGTCTTCTGTCCTTACTTAAAGGGGAGTCGTTATAAAGTGCAATTGCAGTAGGTAAAAAAGCATTTTTAAATCTGTCCTTTTTTCAGCTTAGCTGCCGTAGCCTCCCACTAAAAACACTCTTTTGTTCACACACGAGATGGTGTAAGGGATGCATGTTATTGTCCATAATGTTCAACAGTTTCTGTATCATCCTTCTCCCCATCACCACCTCCAGGGGCTCCACAGCAGTCCCCAGCACAGAGCCAGCCCTCCTAATCAGCTTGTTAAGCTTTTTAGAGTCACAAGCCCTGATGCTGCTGCTCCAACAGACGGCTGCAAAGAAAATGGCACTTGCCACAACAGTCTGATAAAACATGGATAACATTTTGCTACACACATTAAAAGACCTAAGCTTCCTCAAGAAGTAGAGTCTGCTCTGACCCTTCTTGTAGACGGCCTCTGTGTGCTGCTTCCAGTCCAGTTTATTGTTCATGTGCACTCCCAAGTATTTATAGCACTCCACCACCTGCACCTCATCCCCAAGGATAGAGATGGTGCTTAGCTCAGGCCTGTCCCTCCTAAAGTCCACCACCATTTCCTTGGTCTTTGTTACGTGTAACACCAGGTGGTTCTTCCCACTCCATGCAACAAAGTTATCCACCAGCATCCTGTATTCTGTCTCCTCTCCACCACTGATATACCCTACTACCGCAGTATCGTCTGAGAACTTATAGTATAGTGTGAAGAGGAAAGGGGACAGCACAGTCCCCTGTGGCGCTCCTATGCTACTGACCGCCCGCTCAGACACAGACCTCCCCAGCCTCACAAACTGTGGTCTGTCAGTCAGGTAATCCATGATCCATGATGTTGTGGTGGTGTCTACCTGCATCAGCTCCAGCTTCTCACGTAGCAGTACTGGCTGTATGGTGTTAAAAGCACTTGAAAAATCAAAAAACATAATCCTCACAGTGCTACCAGACTTGTCTAGGTGAGAGTGGGCTCTGTGGAGTAGGTAGATGATGGCGTCCTCAACCCCCACCCTTGGGCAGTATGCAAGCTGCAATGGGTCCAGGTAGCTGGTCACCTGTGGTCTCAGGTGGGCCAAGACCAGCCTCTCAGGTACCTTCATGATGTGCGATGTTAGGGCAACTGGTCTGTAGTCATTGAGGGCAGAGGGAGAGGGTTTCTTGGGGACCGGAACAAGGCAGGATGTTTTCCACAGCACTGGCACCCTCCCCTGGCTGAGGCTGAGGTTGAAAAGACGCTGTAGAATGCCACATAGCTGACCTGCGCAGGCTTTCAAAACCTCTGGGGCTGATGCCATCTGGACCTGCTGCCCTGTTCTGGCCGAGTCTCTCGAGCTGCATTCTCACCTGGCTACTGGAGACAGGCAGACAGGCCAGAGAAGTGTGGGGTAGGGGTGGGGCACGGTGGGGGTCAGAGCATGTTGGGGGGGGCAGTGGGTGCCGTCCAGGTAACTTGCGGGGAGGGGGGGGCCTTTGTGAGGGGGGAGGATGTAGGGTCTGTGTGGCTATCAGGGGCCGGGGAGGTAGCCTCGTGCTGAACCTATTGAAGACCACGTTCATCTCATTGGCCCTTTCCTGACTACCTTTTGCCTGATTTCCTTTCACCTTGAAGCCGGTTATTTCCTCCTGTATGCCTCCTTGTTTTCTCTCAGCCTCACCCTCAACTCCCTCTGTACACTCTTCAGCAACTCACTGTCACCGTCCATTCGGATGGTAGCTGGTTTCTTGTTTTTTTTCATGTATGGAAAGGAACTTCAGCTCAACCCATTTTCCGGAGGAAAAAAAAAAAGTTATGGGCTCAAGGATGTGTGTTTCAGTTTTTTTCCCCATGCTGTCAGTATACTCTACATGTCCAGTGGCTGAGACAGAGAAGAAAAAAATCCCAGCTAGCTTCATGTCTGTGATCTAAAAACGATCATCACGTTATCCTCAGTCAAATATAAAGGTGCTAGATTATGAACACGTACTTCATAATTATCAGCTTTTGTTTCAGTGAAAAAAAAATCTTAAATATATTTCTGTACAATTTGATAGCAAGAAAACTACTTGCATGGATGATTCAGAGCCTTGAGGGCATAGCAACCCAAGTAAATATTTACTTTAGATAATTTGATCGAGATGCGTTTTCTCTGGACAGGATTGAAAAAAAAACCCCACTGCTGAAGTAAAGAACAGCACAGCTACAATATTACAATAACTGCATTGATGCATTATATCTTTGCATATGCTTTATGTTTGTTTTGTTCTGTAATGCTGTTATTTGACTTTATAAAGACCTAGAGAGTAGTGTTGTTGTACTCGAAATCAGTCTTGGTCTCAAGACCACTTTTTGAAAGTCTCGGTATTGTCTAGGAATCGTAAACATTTTTACTTGGTCTTGTCTCGGTCTCAGACTGGGCGGACTCCAGATTTTTAAACCAAGACCAGTTAAGACCATCACTGACAAGCTATTTTCTGTCATTACTGTGATTGGAAGGAAAACGCTACTTTTCTAAAACAACAAATACCTTCAATTCAATCATTGTTTGGTTACCTCGGCAACCTTCCAGGTCCTACGGTCCTAAGTGAGTGACCTGCCTGCTGCACACTAGCAGTGTGGATGATGTCATTGATATGTATAGCCTTGGTCTTGGTCTTGGTCTTGGTCTTGGTTTTGGTCTTGGTCTTGGTCTTGGTCTTGGTCTTGGTCTTGGTCCTGGTCTTGGTCTTGGTTTTTGTCTTGGTCTTGTCTCGGAAAATTGATGAATGATTTCTAAGACAATATCAAATATTTAAGATGATATATCCAGAGGATTTTAGTGAATCACTGACCTTGTAAGACACAGCATGTATAAAAAAGGTTTTGATTGACATTTTAAAGTATGGTCATAAAATGTGATAGTTCTGTCTGCGCTCAAACTATCTCTGTTGTTTGTATTTATTTTCAGCTTCAAGGCCAGGAGAACCTATATCTTACTTAGAGAATGATTCAGCGGGGAAACCCTCTGTGAATAATCTTGACATTTTCCTAAAGGTTAGAGCAGTAAGCCCCTAACCAGGCTGTTAAGTGCTTCTGCCCACTAGTGTCCATCTGCCATGCAAAGAGATCCAGTAATATGACCAAAAAAAGACATCCTCTCAGGAAAAAAGGTCAGTCAGAAACTCGTTTTTATCCTCACTTTCTATTCAGCTTCACCTTCATCACAGAAAACACTCATATATGCAAAATACGATAGGGGTTATCGCAACCGGCTCACCTTTACAGGTACTCTCCCCTGCACCATCTGTGAGCCAGTGGAAACGCTCTCTCCTTTTCCCTCCCTCAAGGCACCCCCCTCAAAACTGGACATGAGTTGAGTGGCTTATGCAGGTTTTCAAATGGGCACCCCCCTTCCCTCGATGTTTCGTCGATTTAAGCCCATGACATCTCGGGGGGGCTCGGAGGTAGAACCAACATCCTGGTACTACCCCCGCAGTCCACCACTCAACTCTGACCACCACTCAAACCCCAGGTTTGCTCTGCCACCGCTCATTCTGCTTTATCCAAATCCACGGGGATGTTGCCTCTGCCTGCTTGGTGATGTTGGCTATCAGCCGCTTCCTAGCCAGGCCTTCAATTCCAAGCAGACCGAGAGCTCTCCAGAGCGACTGCCCTGCGAAGCCCCTGCAGCCGACCTCCACCGGCAGATTCCATGCCTTCCACCCATTACGCTGGCTGTCGAGGATGAGAGTCTGATATTTCTTGAGCTTGCGCTCATGTGCTTCCTCAATCCTCTCTTCCCAGGGTACTGTAAGTTCCATTAGGATCACTTGCTTGGTACCTTTAGACCAGAGGACAATGTCTTTATCTTTCCATAGCGATTAATGATGGGGTCCTCCTCACAGAGGATGTGCTTCGGCCTGAGGTATGCAGAGGTACAGAGATAATGTCATGTGTAGATCAAATTTAATATACTGATTAAGAATGGTTTGTGGTTGATTAATTGTCTGGAGGAGAGATTGTGATCTGGTTCACCAGGAGAGAGAATAGTTTATATCATCACCTGGATGGAGGTATCAAGGAAGACTCATCAGCATGATCTTAAATCACCTTCTTTTTGAAACAACCAGGATCTAAGTGTAAGTTGTGTATCACTTGACTACGACCATCTGTAAGTTGATCACTGAGTTCACATTACTCTCTTTGAAAGTCATGTGCTTTTCTCTCCAACTTTCACTGTACAGAGCCAAACAGTGCAGCCGCCATCATCCATATTTGGCCACAATGTGAGGGAGGTGAACGTTCAGCAGTGGCGGTTCTAGACCACTTTTTCTCAGGGGGCCAAACTGAGGCCAGTTGTTTTGTCAGAGGGGAACATTAAACCTATAGGTGAAAAATAGACAAAGATGATCACGTATTATATATGTATATATATATATATATATATAGCACACATCATAAAATACCACAACATAAAATACCATGATTTATATTTGTTTCAGTATTTAATACTAGATTGTGAGTCCGGTTGTTGAGTCAAATACTGTGTATGTGTTACACAGAGGGACCAAGGTCAGTGTTACAGGGGCACTGGCCCCTGTTGGCCCCTGCCTAGAACTGCCCATGACGTTCAGGAACACCTGTGGATGAAGGAGAGGTTTGACTTTATTGAATAAATATCGAAAGGTTTGTGGCTGTTCTGAGCTTTTATTCAAGCCACTTTTTGGGGAATAATAAGAGTCTCCCTATTTTAGCTTGGCGCGAGGTTGAGGTTAAAAAAAGAAAGATCTCATACCAGAGGCAGTAAAAGAAAAAAACATTACTATTGAAACAAAGTGACATTCAGATCCCATTTAAAAGGAATAAAAGAAGAGCAGATGACCATAATCAGAACAGAAGGACAATGACTCAGTCGAGAAGTAATAAATACTAAAATCATAAAAGGAATGATTCTGGGCAAAGTGATGCAGCAGATGGAATGATTAACAGATGAAATGGATGTTGTATAAAGAGATGAAATCAATAAAATAATATAAAAGAAAGAAGGCAAAAGACTAGAAGAAACAGTGCTGATGACAAATGGCTATGAGATGAATATGTTCTGTTTGATCTCAATCGTTTAACATTTATTAGAAATGTTTGTTTCAGATTTAGAATTACACACTGATAACACAGCAAGTTCCACCCTATAATACACAGAGTGAGTTTATACAGATAAGCTCAGGGTATTTTGGTCTGAAAGAAGACTTTCTTAATGTCTGTTCATGTTTAAATGATGGTTTGAAACAGAGACATGCAAAAAAAATGCCTAAACTAGACCGACATAATACCTAGAAAGAGCTTATCAGCACGTCTCCATCTACAAAACAAATATATAATTTCCCCAAGAGTGAAAGCAGTAATACTTGTAACCTCTAAGTGACTACAATTTTATTCCCCCTAAAAAAAAAGCCTTTGTGAAGCTTCATGTTCATGATTCAGTTCTCTAAGAAAAGTATGGATTCAAATCATCCTTGTTTGGTGGTTTTTCATGTGCGTGAGCAAGGAAAGAACCTCAGATTTTCACTGTCATTCAGTGGCGTGTGGCCAAACAGCCTATTTTTAGCTTCCATTGCACCGGCCTCTAGTGGTTGGATCAGACCCCTCCTCACTTTCACACTCTCACAGGATGACTTTGTGTGTGTGTGTGTGTGTGTGTGTGTGTGTGTGTGTGTGTGTGTGTGTGTGCGTGTGTGTGCGTGTGTGTGTGTGTGTGTGTGTGTGTGTGTGTGCACTCAACAAGCATGCAAAAACAGCTCACAGGTAGAGGTAAGCCTTGACAGCTGAATCACTGAGTAAAGAAAAAACTAGCGAGTTATTTGGCAGCTGAGCGTCACTAATATCTGTGACTCGTGTACGGACACAGCAGGGGAAGAAGGGGAATTTAAAACCAGCTTATTTTTCCTGACACTGAAAAAAAAGTTAGATGTGGAAATTCTGATGACTAAAAACCCACTCATGTAAGTCCAATTTGTCTTATAGATGTTATGCACATCTGTCAAAGAAAGCTGTACAGATATTTAGAATTAGCTTTGCTGAATCGTATCTAGGAGTTCTATTGGATCAAGATATGTCCTTTAACTCTCACATTAAACACATTCCTAGGACAGCCTATTTTCACCTTCGTAAAAAATCTCAAATCAGGCATGTCCTGTTGCAAAACGATGCAGAAAAACTAGTTCATGCATTTGTTACCTCAAGGTTGGATTATTGTAATATTCTTTTATCAGGGTGCTGTGGTAAGACTCTGAGGACTCTTCAACTGGGCCCAAAATGCTGCAGCTCGTGTAGGCTACTGACTAGAACTAGGAAAAGGGACCACATTACTCCTGTACTGGCTTCTTCTACTGCACTGTCTCCATGTAAATCTAGAATATCATTTAAAATCCTTCTTCTCACTTACAAAAGCTCTTAATGGTCAGGCACCATCTTATCTTAAAGAGCTAATAGTTCCGTTCTACCCTTCAAGAACATTACACTACCTGAATGCGGGCCTGCTCGTGGTACCGTCTCTAAATGTACTATGGGAGGTAAAGCCTTCAGTTATTGGGCTCCTCTCCTCTGGAATAATCAACCAGTCAGGGTCCGGGAGGCAGACAAACTTTCCTTTTTGATAAATCTTATAGTTAGGGCTGGCGCTGGTGTAGACCAGCTCCTAGTTATGCTGCTATAGGCTTAGACTACCGGGGGAAGCTTGAGCTCTTCTCTCTCTCTCTCTCTCTCTCTCTCTCTCTCTCTGTACATTCACATCATATTACTGCATGTCATTATCATTAAATCTTAGTTCCTAACCACATATTTTCCTGGGAGCTCCTGAGCTCTCCTGTCTCATAGGTTCATAGGCTCATTAGTTGATGGCCTGCCATGTGGTTAGTTTAATAACCAAAGATTGATTTTGCTGGAGTGTGGTTGGAGGTTGTGTAGCATCAGGGCCAGAACCTCAAGATTTAAAGAAAAAAAAAAAAACCTATGAAACTGATGAGCACCAGAAATCATTGCTTCAAGCTCGACAAAGCTTTTTTTATGCTGTCATTTTTTATACTGTTATTGTTAAATATTGATTATAAATTATAAGTTGCAACTCAGGTCACTGAAGTGTTCTCTTCTCACTGATATCTGCACTCCATATTTATACATAATAAAAGTACATTTGTATTCACTGTTTAGTCTTTTCACACGTAGTTTATATTTGTCCTACTCAGAGTTGAATTGTTGTATTTGATATTATTTTATTATTATTTTTTTAACAGGACTTGAGTACCTCACTGCATTCTGATTAAAAGCTTTCCAACATGTTTTATTTTTATCATGCTAACTTGTCAGTCTGCCATGCCTCCCAGTGTAAAACAAAGACTGTCAGTGGATAGCAGAGCCTTGATACATGCACCATAAATCCATTAGCAAATTGCAGTAATGGCATGTGACACATAGATGTCTGTGGGCTCTGTTTGCTCTGTTGGCGGCGTCCTGCCAATAGGAAATATTCACACAGTTGTGGCGCCTTAAGATAAAGAAGACTTGTGTGTGTTTGTGAGTGAGTGTGAGAGTGAAAGCAGGGCATGAATGGCTCTGAGCGATGTCTAATTGACAGTGAGTGCTGAAGACAGTGGACCATCTGTATGACTCTGGCACAAACCGCTCCTCCTGAACTTGACCTCTGTTGGTTTTGGTTTGATCAAGTTTTTAATTCAGCTGTGCAGCACAACAGCAGTCAGACCATCAGTAACAAAAACAAATGGCTAACCACATAATGAAACCTCATCTTCAAGCCACTTAGACAGCGTGTATGCCTCTGTACACTCCTCTGTGTCGGACAAAATGTTCTCTGTGGAGAAAAGTGCCCAGTGAGATGTACACAAGCAGATATATAAACACTGTCGTACATCAGCATTATAAACACTGGAAAACAGAAGGCTCTGTCTGTATTTTAAAAGAAAATTTAAGTCAATGTTTTACCTGATTCCAAGCGTTTATCATTGTTATTCAAAGCTTTATCCCCTCTGTTTATTTTTCTAAAAAAACTTTTACTGATTTTTATTTATTCAACTTTAAATCTCCTGTGAGGACTTATCAAACAGACTGAAATAAACTGATGTCTCTTTTTGGGCTACAAAAGAAAACAAGAATATCTGCGATTTCTATCTAGTTTTTTTTAATAACTCTTCTCTATAACTCTACACCTTCCTGTGTTCAGATCAACAGGTAGGTGTCTGACACTAACCTGTTGCCAAGTAGGTGTCAGACAAAAGGAGTTACAGGACTCTGCAAAAAACTGTCTGATGTTTTTATGGCAAAGATTCACAGTGAGTGGTACGACCGACTGTTAAACACAACAGGATGAGATCTTTCATCAGAAAACATGACTTACAGGACGAGATCAACACATTAGATATAAGAGGGGCTGTCATGTTCTGTGGGGGAGCACAAAACAATCAATGCAAGCCCAAAGTTCCTTATATGAGATTTAAAATTGTATCATATTTATGGTTTTTTGCATCTGTGAATTCGGCACAAGGAGCACTTTGGGCTTCCTCGTTTGTATGAAAGGGGCTCTATAGTTTGAGTTTAAATTGGGAGCTGTATAAGTTGGGTCAAAGTGAGCTAAGCATGAGAAAATATGCAGCCTAGACTCAATGCTAGGTGCTGAGAAAGAATGGCAGCTGATAGATATATGCAACATTTGCAATTTAGTGTGTATATTTGCCATATGGGATTGTGCTATCTTGGCACATAGCTACACTGTGTACTTTTTATTTCTCTCTGCCAGGTGGTGAAATTGGCAGATGAAATATGGTAGAAATGACAAAACCCTGTTTATAAAACAGAGCATTTCTCACCTTCTTTTCATTGACTGTGTTTGCTCAATCAAACAGCACATTCACATTCATCTATATTGACAGCTGAACAAACTGCTACTACATCACAATAATTATTTCAACCCGGAGCAGCAAACTGCTCTGGATGAATGAGCAGCATAGTTAGTGTGGTTTTAAAACAGGAAATGGAGTGGAGTTAAATAGTAAAAAGCTGCCCACATATCCTTGACAGGGCACATATTGTAGATCATGCGTCAATGATCCTTTGTTTTCTGTGTAGCTCCTCCCTCCTCTTACCTGAAAGCCACAAATTAGCAGATAAGTGCTGCGATACTGTGAGCTCCAGATTCTGGCAGAATGACAGCATTAGCAGCTGTCGTTATCTTCAAGTTCAATAAAGCATTGACGAGAGGTTTGTTCACGAGTTATCTGGGGAGAGGCGGCGGAGCACAACAGGGGGACATGGAGAATGACAATGTTCATTCCAGGTTTTCATTAAGATCTCTGCAGAAAAGCCTCGCATTGCATGGAATATAAGCTTCCTCCCTCTCGTCCTATCATGTGCAGCAGTGTGCACCTCCCACTGCGTTTAGATTAACTTTGTATTCCCTCTCTCACTTTTGAGGCAGCGCTTTCATATCATCCCACCTGGCATGTCTTTAACTCCTTCAGCTGATAAATTCAATTCACAGCTTCCAGTCTTCCTAATTCAGCCATGCTGCACGAGCTACACCGAGTGAATAAATTAGATTCTGTATCACAAAGTTGTATGTCAGACGAAGAATAAATTGAGCGCAAAGGTTTAAGAAATACACAGTCCTTCATCTTATCTCAGACCCTTTTCCATTTTTACTCTGTATTTCCTAAAGATTTTGGTTGCATGGATTTCTTTCAGTCTGCTCTCTCTGTTTCTTAAATGGCTGTTTTGACAGATAGACTTTCTAAGAGACCTTTTGATCACACAGAGGCATTGTTCTATCTACATGACTCACATATTGGTACTTGTCTCTTCCGCTGTGTTCTAAAGGAATCCTTACCCTCTCAAATACTGAAATGTAAGCTTGGATAAAAATAGAGTCGGCGATGATTAATCACTATGTATAAATGTGGGCATTTTAAGGGTAAAAGAGAATCTCTGCCAGAATCAAAAGATGCAGATACGTCAAGTAAGTAAGTGATAATGCGTAACAAGGTGTCAATTATCAGGAAGTCATGGAAGGCCACAATCATCCAACGTGCCACTGAAGAAGATTCTGGCCTTCATGTCAATGCTTGAAAGGTTTTATAATCTAGATTATGCTCACCTAGGTCTCCATTTTAGATAATGCACACGAATTCAACCACAAGATTCAGTTTTCATGCATTTTGCGCTCAATATCTAAAGTTTATCACAAGCAAACTCTGAAAAAAATCTAAATCTGACGAATCAGGTTTTACTATGCGAATCCTTAGTCAGGAACAGGCCTAGTTATTAACATTATCAGTAAATTCAGGTGTGTACTTTCCATTCCGACTTCATTGCCATGCTTCCCGCTTGGACTGTTTTACTCCTTGTGTCCTTGTTCACATGGTCACTCCATTACCATCTGCATGTCACCACAGTAATGAAAGAGATCCATCTGAAGCATGTGATTCTCTATTAAAAGTGATTTTCAATTAAAAGTGTCCCACTGAACATTATGACTCCCTCTTCTCATTTATGTTCTCATGCTTCTGCCTTTTCATCCCTCGAAGGCAGCCGATGATTCTCGTCTATTAACACTTAACGCTCTAACTATTAGGAGGCCGTTACATTAAAACCTGCTGCTTACGGAGGTGAAGGAGGGACAGTTCTTTACGCTCTGTCATCTGTTCAACTGGGTAAAGTCCTCTGTCACTGGTAATTAGACCTCAGAGAGCCGCATAAAGACCTGCAAAAAGGGGATGATTGAACAGATTGCCAGGACCCCTGAAAGTGTTTGTGTGACACCAGAGAGATCTGTGTGTGTGTGTGTGTATGTCTGCGTGTGAGAGAGAGAGACAGAGAGAGAGAGAGAGAGTAAGAGAGGGAGACACAGACAGACTGGCAGACGAGGAAAAGTGGAAAAAGAGGAAGAAGAGGCAGCCATTATCCAATATGAATCTCCATTATTCTTGTGCCAGCCTTCTGTCTGTATTCCACTCCAATGAATATCCCGCTGATAAAACAATTAGACTGAGAGACAAAACATTGGTATCAAAGGCATTACTCATGCCTTGCGCTTACATATTTGTCTCTGTTTCTCTGCATAATTCATATGGACAAAGTCCTTAATTAGATACTTACACAGTTCATATGAAGCATACACAATACTACACAAAACCAACTGATAGCACCCTAACTACACACACTATACAGAGGACAAAAAGTCCACAAACATTAGTGATGTTAGCAAGTGTGTACAAACCTCTGTTGTCTCAGCATGATTGCCCCGGTCAATGGAGGCCCCATCAGTCTTTTAGAGCTGAACATTAAGGCCCATCTCTTCCTAACAGCAGCCACAGACTCCTCCGGGTACGTTGGTCCCCTCATGACACGGGATGTGATGCGCGACTCCTGTTGCATTAGTGTACAGGCCTTGTTTGTCTCAGAAAAGGGCATCAGAAATGCTCTGGCCAGTGATATATCCAAACTCATTTTCCTTGCTTGATGTCTTCTCGCTTGTCAGCTGGAGATATAGTGAGCAATAGATCGCCACGAGCCCTAAAACATTTGCTACTGTTTTCCAAAGATGCCCCCTGTAGAGAACAGTAAATAAAAAATGTTTCAAACAACATAATACAAGCTTAACCAAATGCATAGTTAAAAACGGAATAAAAACATTACAAATGGAATAATAACAACGACCTATTCCAATACTCTCTATGTACATTATTGAAAGTTATTACACAGCTGTGTTAGAAACTAGCTTCTGATTGGTTCATGACACAGACCATGAGAAACAGACCATTGCCATAGATGCAGCTCAAACCAAAGACTCTGGAGGACTAACTTTAATCATGTGAATGCTCATAAAGAATTTGAATTAATTTGACCTTGATCTGTGTATTGTGGAACGAGAGGAAAGAGAGCTGGTACAGAGAATGATGACAGAAGAATCTACACAATGGAAAACAACATATGAAGATGGCCTATATATGTAACAGACCACTGTGATGTTTTAAGGCTGGTGAATAGAAAAGAAAATGTCAACAGACAGAAAAGCTAAATTAGCTGCTTTGCTGATCATTAAATTCCTGGTCACCTTGTCTCACTTCACTATCAGTGGAAATGATCAGTTTAATGTGAGCAAAAACAGCTAGCTTAGCTCACTTTTAAAAGACTGCGGAGTATACTGTTGATATTCATTCAATCCCTTTGATCTCACACACTTATTGAACCCCCGTCCTGCAGGACAATCCTAAGGACAATTTAACAGACTCTGCTGCCACCAACATGTTTAACCAGTGTTTGTTTTTGTTTTAAAATGAAATACAGATGTGCTTCGATTGGAGGAACTAACTGAGGAGGAGTCAAGCCCAGGTTGTACTACTACAGAATGTAGTGCCGCGAGGTAGCAATTTGATGAACCAATCATGCCCCCCTGTCTCCCTGCTCGTTCTCTATGCATGCACGAGCCCACACTCAAAGCATGAGCTGAGGTCTGCTTTTGGACCAATGGCGCTTGTGCATGTAAGTGAGGGGCGTGAGGGGCGTGAGGGGAGGGGGTGGGTGCAGACGGAGCACTGAGGAATGCTACTTTCAAAATCATGCTAGTTTACGAAAATTACCAACCCTGCCTTTAACTTGCACCTATGATATGCGAGCATGTGCAATCCTCCCCTGCTCTGCGCCCTACAGTCACCACAGTGCAGACAGCATCATATCTGACAGGCCCATTATGTGATTAGACCCGCCACTGTCCCTTTGTCTAAATGTGGGAACTTCAACAAAATTCGTCTTATCCTGCCATAAGATATTGTGTTGACTTGGACAAAATTCGCCTTTTCGTCACCAATACTGCCCCAGAACACTGCTGTAACTGCTGACAGTGATCCAGATACTATTGTCAGGCAACGTTAGCTAGCTAATGTTAGCCAGGGCTCGACATTATAACTGGGCCCGGATGAATGATTGACAGAGTCTGGGCTCGGGCCAGTTAAAATACTGAAATAAAATAGACTGTAACATGTTCTCAATTTCACAGCGCTATCCAGATATACTGGTGTTTTGTCAGTAATTATTTTAAAAACGTCACGCTAATAACTGCTACAGCATCAACGTATCATAAGCGCTCGTGCGCGCTTGAATGGCAGCGGACGGCTTCACTGCTGTCCCTCCCGCGAGCGCGCTCGCTACTCTTCAATTGTACACTCGCACACTGATCTTAGCGCAGGTTTTCTCTAATAAAAAACACGTTTGGTAAAACGGTTTTAAAACCATCAGATCCCGACAAAAGCCTGGATTAAATCAGCATTCAAAGGAAACAAATCACCGGAAGAGTCGAGAGCATGACGAAAACAGAAGGGAGAAAAGTTTCAGCCACAGTGACAGACAGCTGGAGGAGCTGGAACACGTTAAAGTTAAAGACTAGATCCTGGTTAAGATAAAGTTATTCACAAAGCATCTTAGCCCTTAAGAGAGCTCCTAAAGTAAAGATCTAAGGATGAAGAGTTTCTCACAGAGAAGAAAGAAGGAGAGATTCCAGCTCTATCACAGCCTCATATTAATATCAGATTAAGCTGACTCTTACAGTTACCAGCATGGTGAATAAACATGGGAACATACATAAGAAAAATAAAAAATACTTGATATAATTAGAGCTCAATTAATTAAATAATAGTTGTAATTTAATCTTGCATCAGAATGGTTCAAGAGTAAATTGGTCACTGTTATTTTTTGAATCAAAAGTAACATTACTGGGCCAGCGGTTACAATGGTCGGGCCAGTGAGCTTTGAAAACTAGTGGCCCAGAGGTCCACTGGCAAATTTAACTTAATGTCAACCCCTGTTAGCTGATTAGAACTCTGCTTTGATGATGAAAAATATCTTGCTCTTCACTTCCCAGATGGCAGATTTATTGACACAGCCTCATTGAGTCTGTGACTAAAGCAGCGGCCTTTCCAGCCTGTTTCTTAATAGCTAAGGAGAAATAGCCGACCTCAGAATGCTGTAATGGACCAAACAAAATCCAGGATTTAACACAGCCCTGTCATGAAATAGAGTAAAAGCTAAGTAGGCAGGTGAATTATTTCATTTTTAAAAGGGTCAGTTGACGAAGCAAGACAGTAATATTCTCTGTATTTGAAGGGCTCAAACTGTTTTTATGAACTGTTTTACGATCCTGACACAAATGCTTTGCCATAAAAAAGCAATTATCTCGCAGTATAGCAGCCATATATTAACATTTAAAGAGGGAAATGAAGGGAAGGCCTCTGCTGCGGGAACCCAGTGTGAGGCCAGTAGTTTACGGTCGTCATCACAACAGCATTGAAGTGCATGTAAACAGGCTGCTGTGGAAGCACAATTGGAAAGATGGAAAAGTAATTTTCATCTTCTGTCCTGTCTAACAGCAGCGCCCCCTGGTACATTGATTCAAAGATGAAGGGGAGTCTCAGCAGCAGCGTGATCCTAAACGAGATGACACAGGACTCTGCTGCTGATTCTTTGGACAGGTGCATGCTGGGTGATTTATGTGAGCGTCCTCTTTCAGGTCCCTAGGAGCAAATATTGACTGTTTATTTCTCCAAGCTCAAGGCAACAGGGAGGCAGCAATTTCTTTATTTTTGGACCTTAGATAAATTGAACCCCGCAAGATGCAAACGCACCTGACAGGGAGCATTTTTTAACCTTCCCATCCCCCACATCTGAAAACAGAGGGGAAAAAAGAGCATCTTAATAGCGGAGATTATTGATTTGTCATCCCTCTTCCTAGACATCTATACACAGCGGGGACATTTCAATTACACAGGGGCTTTCCGATTGCTTCTTCATTCAGGTCCCCACCTGGATGGGCTACCTGCTGCTGCTCAATGAAAGACAAACACCAATATTCCCATAGTTTAAAGCGCTTCTTATCTGTTGAAATAGATGATATGGGGTCTGGAATAAAAAAAGAATACAGATTTTTTTCATCTTGTGTATTATTCACAAATAATAAAAGTACAGTAATGTTTTGTTCTGTTAGACAGCAAGTCTGAAACAAGGACAAAGTGAATGTAAAGTTAGGAGGACATTTTTTTCCAGCAGTGTTATAGATGTAAACTTGAGCTTAAATGTCCTATATACTCAAGAATACAAGATGTTGTTCACATGTTCAATCTGGAGGGTCCTGTTCTCCCCTCTTTAATTTGCCCTTTACTTGGAAATGGACCGCACAGGTCTTTCTCAGCAAACTTGACTCCTGGGGAAAATTGTGTTTAGCGTTATCAGCGGGAGATCCACAGGCTCAGTCGGCCAGAACAAACAATTATTGTACCGAGGGTAGAGCCGGGTTATCCGGATGGAACCGGCCAACATGGTTTTATTACTGAAGCCAAAAGTAATAGAATGAGGATTATACATTATTGAATAATGAGGATCAGAGAGAGCTGCAGCTTCAATATGTTTGTTTCATCTCTTTTGTTCTCTGTCTTACGTGTGTGTGTGTGTGTGTGTGTGTGTGTGTGTGTGTGTGTGTGTACCATTTTTTTGTGCCTTTACATCAGTTACATTTTACGCTATACAGACATTCAGTGACAGGAATACTGTGAAAAAAGAAATGCAATAACTGTACACAGTATGTGTTTTTCTCCTCTGGCTTGGAGAACATCCTACCTGCTGAATTATGGTTAAAAAAAACAGTCAGAGGCAAACTGTGGATGACATTGTAAAAGAGAAGTGATATGCCTTGTTCAGACATTGGTCTAAAAGCCTATTTTCATTTAGCTGCATTATGTTATTTTGTTGCAGATCTCCTAAGATATCCTTTTATCCTCAGGAACAAGTGGCTTTTCAGAAGCAAGATAAAGGAAAAAGTGTCGTATTATACTTGTCAGTTTTTCTTTTCATTATGAAATTGCTTTCTTGGCAGCGAGACAAGATTTTTCCCCTTTTATGAATCTTACAATCCTCTTTTTAATCAACAAAGAAGCAATAGTCATTTGTTATGCTCCTTTTCATTGATATTCTTTGGTTTATGTAGATGAGGCAGGGTGTTAAGCATGGACTCTGACGTTTTCATTGTTTCATAATTAACCAACAGTTCTCATTAGAAAGCAGAGAATCAGCGGGGGGACTTTGATGGGTCTTTTCTCAAGGCCAAACTTAGGTAAAACATCATGTGGGCCTTGATGTGTCAAAGATCTATAAACATGATTCTGTCAGCGGATATTTGTTGTTTTTAAAGCCCTAGAAATCTGCTGAATGACAATGTAAAAACTTGAGGACAGTAATAAGACCTGAAAACAAAGGATATGTCTTTCTGTCAGATTGTATTTTTTATTGAGTCACTCTTTGATTTAAAGTTTGCATGTATTTGCATCATTATGCTACTAATTTCCATCGGAAGGTTTGGTTATTTTTGATTCAGCGCTGAATTTCATCCATGATATCAAAAAAGTTCTAGTTATTTCCTGCATCCCACAACTGAGAAGCACTGCCAGAATTGGAATTTATAAACAGTATTCAGGAACTGTCACCATTAAAGGTGCTTTAAAGACATGCTGGGCAGCTGGCCAGGAGTGGACTTGTTTTTTCCTGAAATGCTGACAGCAGGACTCAACACCTCCAACGCAGCTCCCTGCTACCTATATCATCCAACCAGCCTGAACACCAGGTTGCTGCTATTTAAATGTAATCTCATCATGCAGCAACATAGAGCCAAATATATATTAGAATAGCGGACATGGTTGGCATTATGCCAGAATATAAGAGCTTATTTTGAAAACAAGAATCCTTAATGTTGTTCATTGTCCCAGACCAGATAATTAGACTTAGAGGCTGATATCAAACTTTGTTTGTCCTCAATAAATTGTCTATTCTCTGCTGCTGAAGACTGCTGCATGTGTACAGCATTATTCAGTGGACATAGACACCAGTAAAGTCAGCTCCTGTAGGCTAAAGTTATTGTTGCTGCAAAGAGCTATGTGCAAGTTTACAAGATCAGTGAGCCGGCTTTGTTTCTAGATTAGAAACAATAGATGATAAAAGGCAAAAACACAATTACGTAAAATGCTGCCAACGAAGAGAACCTGTCTCAACAGTATATTATCCTGTAAAGACCAGCAGTATTTTTTTTATAGGTTATAAGAGAAATTGATTTAAAAAATCAATCTTTGTTGTTTGAAATTCTAGTATTTACATTTTATGCAGCAATGAAAGAACAGTTACTCCCTCATTGTAAGCCATGAAGTTTAGCAGTTGAACAACACATCCACACTTTACACTTGAAGCATAGTGTTCTGGAGGGGCAATGGGGCACTATAAGATAAGAAGGTGCCTGACCATGAAGAGCTTTGTAGGTGTGAATGAATTGTATTCTGGATTTTATTGGGACTTGTCAGTTCGTGTTCTGCAGTCTTTTTGACCAGCTGAAGAGACCTTTAGAGACTTCATGGAGCAACCCACTAGCAGCAAATTGTAATAATCCAGCCCAATAACAAATGCAAGAACTGGCTTTTCTGGATAATTTTTCAGACATGATCTGATAGATTTCTGGAAAATTCAAAGATGGAAAAAGGATGCCATTGAAATATGTGTCATATGCTAGTTGAAAGATATATCCTGATCAATTAAAACATATAATTTAGATTCATAAGCATTCTTGGATGCCAGAATAACCTAAGGCAGCGATTACATTTGATAATACTGTATGTGTTTAGGGCCAGGCTCTATAACTTTGTAAGTTTAATCGGAAATGAGTAGCAGAAAGTTGATGGTCATCTAGTTCTTTATGTTCTCGAGGAATTCTTCAAGTCATGTAAACTGACTGGTTTCATCAGGCTCCATTGAAAAGTATAACTGCGTGTGATTTGCATATTAATGCAAATTGAAAGTGTTTCCTCATAATGATACATAGAGGAAGAACAAATAAGGTGAATCGGTCCAAGCACCAAACCTTGTGGAACTCCTTAACTTTGGTACTAAGGGGGATTTCTTGTTATCAAGTTTATACTCAGAGGGATGTTATAATTGAATTAAATCCAGCTTAAGGCAGTTACTTTAATGCCAACTAAATGTTCTGTTTAAAAGTAAGACCTAACAGATTATTCACATATACAACACAAGTACACAGTTGGGTTTAAAATACTCAAGTAATTCTGAACATATTTGTGAAATATGATTAAGTGTTCATAGTGGCATAACCGGGACTGTGGATAACCATATTGCCAAGAACACATTACATGCCACAGTGTCTGAATTCTGTCTTTCTTTACATTTATTAAGATGCATAAACTGTAATACTAACCAGTGCAACATGCTTTAGGTGCAATTTACTTCAGGCCTCCGAGTGTTATGTTTGCTTTTGCTCTTCGAATCCAGTTAATTATCTTCTGAATTCATTTAAAAACCTGTTAAGAGAAGTTTTTAATATATTGCTTCTCTTGTAACCCAATCCCCAACTCAATAAAAACCAGAGCCCTGTACCAAAAATACATTAAAATGTTCTGCAGTCTTGTTTATATCCTGCTTTAATTGAGAGATTTTATTTTTATTATGTCTATTGGTAAAGTGACGTGTGGTTTTTAGTGCCCTGTATATACATTCTACCTTTTTGCTTACTTCCCATTATTTCAAAACAGTTTTTTGCTTTCCATCTGTTTTCCAGGAACGGAGCCCATTTAAAGGAGGCTGATGCTGACTTAACAGACACACGCAGCCAACCTCTGTGCAGAGATCCCTCACAGGAATACACCAAAGTGACAGATACCGTCTGGCCTACGGGGAACTGTGCACAGACACAAAGTCCTACAGATTGTTTACCTGCTTTCCGTCCTTCTCTTTCCCGCTCACCTCATCGTATCAACTTAGACAGCCTCTGAGGAAACAACATCAAGAAGCTGCATGAATCCTGAGAATACATCACTACTGTAATGCAAGGGTTTGAAGGGTATTTTAAAAATACACACAGACATGCACAGGGAGCATCCTGCTAAAGACAGGATGCCTGCTGGCTGTCTCTTATCATACTGAGTAGTTGTTTTCTATCATTACTGTTGGTGAATGTTTGTGGCACTTAATTAAGTCTGAGTGTGACCATGACGTTCAGTTTGATCAACCTGACACATTCGACTCATTTATTCTGCACAAGGCAAAACATCACTTAATCTCTATCCCAAGAATGTATTACTCTTTTTCAGGAATCCTTGGATGTTTCACATGCAGCAGAAAGTAATTACAGTTTACCGATATAAATATTTTTGGTTGTCCTAAAAAAAAAATACATTTTGAGATTCAGAGACAGTATCAGTGATATGGAAAACAGATGAATTCCTGTTAGAAATATAAAATTCATGAACTTGGAGTAGTATCTCTGTGTTTGTGGCTGTCGCAGCATTTTTTCATTGTTATTTGGATGGTTCAAATGTACAGGAAGCCTATACATGGACATCTAGCAGGATAATCTACAGCATTTGCACTTGACATGATCACTCTTCAATCATCTGTCATGTATACTAACTTGTCCAATGAGCAAAGAACACAACACATTAAAAATTTGAGACTTTGAACCGTAGTATTTATTTTCTTTGTTCAGGTCAATAGAAAAGAAAATTTGCTGCCAGGATGGGAAAGTAAAAATTGAAGTGGCTATAAACAAACCCACTGAGCTGACTAAATGACCTCTGTAAATAACTCTCTTAATGAGCAAGAACAAACAGGAGCAGAAAGAGCTCTGTGTTAGTGTCTTAAAGATTCAGTAACTTGCGTCTTTAGCACTAAGGTATATAAAGGGTTTGGCAGGGAAAGGCAAATCTTTAGAGCTGATTAATCAAAGCAAACAGTTTTCTATCAGAATCCAGAACAATAGCCCAATGGTATAAGTGATGGGGAACACAGGACATCAGAGAGATTCAGCAAACTGGACAGTGGGATGTTTGTCCAATATCAGTGTTTCATACAAAATCACTGGCTTTTCACTGGCTTTTTAGAACTCCTTCTTCCAATACATCGCACATGATTATTTACTTATTTTGTTGAGTAAATGGATTTGCGCTTGTATAACGCTTTTCTAGTCTTCTAACTCAAAGCACTTTTACACTGCAGGTCACCCATTCACACCCATTCACACCCATTCACATCCATTTACACACTGATGGCAGAGGTTGCTATGTACAGTAAAGTAGCCATCAGAAATAACTACTCCCGTTCACACACATTGAAGTGGGAGCAATTTGGGGTTGAGTGTCTTGCCGAAGGACACATCGGACATGTGGCTGCAGGAGCTGGGTATCCAACCCCTGACCTTCCCGTTGAGAGACAACTGACCCGACGAACTGAGCCACAGCCGCCTGAGGTAGTAGGAGTACAATTGTTTTGTTTTAAATTAACACAAATTGTTTTAACAAATGCAATCCTGAGTGTAAAGACAGTGTTTAATATTTAAATATTATACCAACCTTGAGTTTGTTTACTATAATATGTTCTGTGTTAATCCCACAAGCATGTACACTGAGTGTAAACCTCAGTACAAGTACACGTGCTGGATCGGTTACTATTGCACACAATTTAGAGGACAGTTTATTTGCCGTTTGTTTTTTTTGTTTGTGCTGTAGAATTAGGAGCTGAAACATACGCAAGTCCTCGAGGAAAGGGATAAACAAACCAAGAAGGCAAATTATTTTATTCAGGCTCATGGCTTCGTGTTTGTGTTTTTGAAAATATGAAACTTTTGTGTGAAGCTGCAGATTGTTCCCTATTGCTGTGCATATAGTACTGTGAGTTAACAGAACTGAAGTCGATAAGCCAAATGACTCCCACACTTCAAAGCAGACTCATTTGAATATTAAATTAAAGGATATAATTAATTTAAAAAAGTGAGGGATAGCATGGGCAGAGTTTTCGGTGGCAGATGTTAAAGATGGCAGTGAATGCAAGACCACAGAGAGAGAGAGAGAGAGAGAGAGAGAGGAGCAAACATAAACACGATAAACACTAATTAGCTACTCTAATTGAAGTGCACTCTTATAGTAATTACTAGGCAGAGGAAGCAGTATTTACATTCATAAATAATCCTGACAGCACAGGGAGCCAGTGCAGAGAGTCCCTTTCATTCCCTGTGGGTCTGCCGATGGTGAGTTTCCCACTCCATAAATCTGTCACTCATCAACATTATCAGTGAGAGTTTACTGCTAATGGCTTTGTTCAGCGGAAGATTTGTACACATTAAATCAGCTGTGCGTCTTTAAAAAAAAAGTACACAGTACACAAGCAGTTATGGAATTTGGATCAATGTTGTCATCTGAGGAAATCAGAGGATGAAATCCTTTTCAATAAATTCTATTTCTTATCTGTAATGCAAGTCTCAGTACCAAGGTGACTTATTACTTTTCATTAAAATAAATCCTTGTCCACATTTCAGATGTCTGAGAGGGTTAAAAAAAAAAAAACGCTTCAAAGTATGTTTCTTTCTTCTTCTAAATAGCTCATTATTTAACATAGAATACTAATGAAAACAGCAAAAACAGTGAAAGTAAATGGCACAAATGTCAAGACAATGTAACACTAAACATATAGGATGAATACGATTTAAAAACACAGAAAAAGTAAAACATTCATATCAGGTACATATGGCTGCAAATAATGACAGCAGCTCAGCACCCACCACATAAAGACAGAGAGCAACACAAACAAACACACACACACACACACACACACACACACACACACACACACACACACACACACACACGCAGCTTCACATATGATTTCACAACTGCAGTGTCCAGTTTGGATGGAAAGTATTACTGCTAAATTAATGACAGTCAGGGTTGACACGTCAAACAAACGACAGCACATACTCTCACACGTCCTCCTGTCAGTGAGTCAGACCACCAGCACCCAGTGTGCATGTCAAAGTGCCGCCTTCATTAAGGAGTGTCATTTTAGCCGTCACACATGGTGGAGAGACGGCTATTTTAACTCTTGTGTAATTATTTATAAAGGTGAAAGTGAGTGAGAGGGCTTGGATACATCTACCCACTGACTGCCAAAGTTTCAGGATACACTGCTGGGTTTTTGGTAGTGACCTTTTCAGAATTACTTACAACTCCCAAAGACGCCGTAGTAGAAAGTTAGGATATATTCTGTTCTTTTCTGTGGAAGCTTCAACATCATACTGTGATACACTGTTTATTTCCATGTCAAGAAATGAGATGTAGTATTATGACTCTTTCAGCTCAATATAACACGTGAAGTCTACATGACAGACAGAGAACAGCCATGCTAATAGCTCAGCACCTTAAAACTTTTTGACACTTCTAGTTAGATGCTAAACTGCATTTCATTGTTCAATTCTTGTACTTGTGAAATGACAATAAAGTTCAGTCTAATCTAATAAAAGATGTATATTCATAACTTGAATATGTTCATTTGTACTGCATGTCCCTGTGGACAAAGTGATACTTTTAATTTGTTGCTGATTTTGTGTCAGTAATGCTTTTAAAACAAATCTCGTACAGTCAAAGGAATCTCTCATAAAGAATCTTTGCTGTTGAAAATATAGCAAAAAGGCTGTTTGTGCAGCGGGCTGTTAATGACTTTGTATGACGCCTATGGCCCACAGCATTTTCAGACTTTAAAAATAACCATATATACAATATGTGTTTTTGCTTATGTATTATTTGCTTTTCTTACTCATTTAAAGGCACCAGTATTTAAAGAGCCCATATTATGCCCTTTTTGGGGTTCGTATATTTAATCTATGTACCTACTTTTGTACGTTCACAATAGCTAAAGTTTGAAAAAAGTGTCTGTTTTCATGTACTGCTCCTCCTTGCTCCCTCTACGCTCTGAGTCCGTCAGCTACACTCTGTTGTGCCCCCACTGCAGAGCCCCACGTGGGCCAAGTCTGCTCTGATTGGTCTGCCGATCCGCTCTGTCGTTATTGGTCAGTTGCTCAGCACGCTTCTCGGAAATTTCAACATGAGCTGCAGGGCTTGCCACAACGAGCCAATGGGCTTAGATCAGTGATCTCACACTGACAATGACACCGCACTGACAAATTTTTATCGAGGGGGGCTAGAACCGAGCGTTACATGCGGCTAATGCTACAGCTAACAGGAGGAGGTAGGAGAAGCCGCGTTTCCGTGGACTTTGAATTTTTGCACATAGATGTGCCTGAACATGCACAGGACACTTGGAAAACACACTAAAGAGCATATAAAACCAGAAAAAGCAGAATATGGGACCTTTAATTCAGTTTGCTTCATTTGAAATGAACACAAGATACTTGTGTCCTTATGAAAAGGGAAGCACTCAGTGAAGAAACTCCTCATCCAAAATTTGCCCCGATGCCCTTCTGATAAGTTACATAACCAACCACATGGCCCTTAGTTTCCATGGCAACAAAACAGCATTGCCGCTTTTAACAGACCCAGTCATTTGCGGGCTAGATAGTAGCAAAGTAGGGACATCACCGATTCTACGATACGATACACTGTATTGTCCCCTTGGGGATATTTGTCTTGGACTCACAGTGCTGCCAAACATTCAGCTGCTTCCACTGGAATCAATAAATAACAACAGTAGAAAAACCACATCTGCACATAAACAAACAGGCACATACTAATACAGAGCAACACAACATGTATTCCACATTACCCATATTGCACAAGATCTGCAAAAACACAGCATGAGAGATCAAAAACAAAGGTCAGGAAATATAAATACCCTCCCACACGGCTCCTAAAGACCCCCACGACTGAACCATGTAGCTGGATGGGCAGTTAGAGCCACAACATCACAGGATCAGGATCCTCTCTTCACTCCAGCTACACCTTGGGGAGCTCCTCCATTGAACTTCTTTGTGCTATTCCGTCCTTATGTAAAAGCAGAAGAAGAAAAATATTTCTGGTGCCAAAGTTAAACATAAGAACGACAAAGAGAACCCAAAAGAACATAGAAAAGCCTTTTGGGCAGAGGACAGGGTTAGCTGAGCCAGGGGGACGTGCCTTTTCCGGGACTACAACTCAACCCGGCTTGAACGCTCTACCTCCTCTTCTCCTTCATTTTCATGAGGGAACAAGAGGAGAGAAGAGAAAAAAGGAGCTAACTGTTGTTCCCTTAACTTTGTTTTGGACCCCTCATCCAAATCCACTGACTTGTTTTATCTGCTTGATCTGAGTATCACCAGAGTTATTACAACTGATCCATTCCGAGATCATGGGCGACTGCACCAAATTGCATAAAGTAAATCAGATAGTTTCTCGAGTATTTCAGTTAAGAGGGCCACACTGTAAGACTGATTAACATGCATATTCTGTAAAACCTGAAAAAGGCTTCAGAGAGCTCTCCAGTGTCCCTCAAATGAGAACTAGTTGCAATGATTGATTCAAAGCACTGTAGCTGCTCTTTTCCCTTTCTCTGTTTTGTTCCCATGGTAATTGGCACTTGAGTAGCATGTTCATAATTTCTTCAGAGTTTGGATGTCTTGACTATGTTTTAATGAACTGGTTGTCATGTTTGAGAAAACCCCAGCTATATACAGATTTCAGTCCATCTGATTTACAAACTCTGGCTCTCTCTGCCTCCCTCAGTTAATTTGTTTTACACTCTCCCTCGTATATATCAGCAAATTAAATTGTCTAATCTGAATTGTTCTCTTGGCTCTGGCAAACAGCATAGAGTCTCCGCAGCAGGGTTGGCCTATACAGGAAATAGCCTTTCTATAAATTGTCTCTTTATCAGCATGTCTGAACTGCAGGGAGAAGAATGTTTTTTTAATCATCAAAAAAAAAAAATGCATTTGTTGGATCAGACAGAAGGAGGGGTACACATGGAGGATGGCGTCCCGCTGAGGAGCTATGTGAGAACCTGAAACGTGCCATTAAACATTCCTGGCTATGCTCACATAGAGAATCATAAAACAAGTGTGGATTTTGATAGATTTTCTCTGATCCTATTCATCATTCAAAATAGATGAGCCCAGAATGACCCAGCTAAAATATTCAATAAATAAAGCAGATGCCCTTTGAGAATAAAGTTGCTTAAACTTTGAAATATAAAGTACATCAACAGATAAAGTGGAGAGATATCCTTCATTATTCTTTTTTAATTCCACAAAAATGAAGTCACTGCAGGCATTTCACCAATCCGAGTTAATATTTAACCTATTACAAGCCTTCAAATGGTTTCTAATTATCTCCTGCAGACGGATAACGAAACAAAAGGCCTCAATGTGGAAAAAAAATCAAGTGCAGGATGTTAAAGGACTATAGATGAGCTGAGATAATGATTGTGGGATTAAAGGATTTTTCTCTGAGGAGGAAATGAATCTGTCTCAGTGATAGTCAGAAATCTAGAGCCACACTTCGGTTGAAAGACCACGGAGAGAGCGAGAACAGAATTAACCTGCAGATAGGTGACACTGACAGATCGTGACTTAAATGCACATTATATCGATAAACTGGCGCTTATTTAGGCAAAGAGGGATCAATTCTCAGGCTGCTAACAGTGATTTGGTGCTCGTACTAAAAATGTTATGAAGCATGATTTTCATCTTCTAATCTATTGGATTTATCTACCCCAGTAGACCTCTGTGAATATGTGCACTCTGAGCCACTGTTTGTTTCATCACATGCACTATTGGCAAACCTGCAGGTTTTTAAGTTGATTAAAAGGTCTATCCTTTTTTACCAGCCACTTTATTTAAACCGCAAGCATTGTGTAATGACATACTATGATAATCACAGCCTATAGTATTAAAGCAATATTTTTTTTTTTATGAAGGGAAATGTTTCTGTTAAAGACAATACTGAAATGATCTTTATTTCGTTCATAAACAGACAAAAGTTTATTTGAGATCTTTACTTTTATAATTTTGATACTGGTTAGAGTCTCCATTGCAGCTATTTCCTCAAAGGATGACATGGCTTCAACTTAACCTCGACTGAGAGGCAAGATAATCAATGTATTGTTCCAAATGTGTATGAGCTTATATGAGGAGACTTATTAGTCGTATAGGTTTCTGCTGGGAAGTTTAAGAATCATTTTTTGGTCATGCATAATCCCATGTTCACATCATAGACTATAAGTATTAATGGATCCTTATCCTTCATAAAAATCAAAAACTGATGAGTTGTCAAAAAATTCACCCCCCGTACAGTGTGTGCAGAACGAGACATGAACTAATTCTGGATTTTGAACCAGGCTGCAAACATGTTCATTTCTTCTGTAAAAACTGGCTTTTTTATGGGTGTGTATGTTTATTCCGGTGCTTCTGCAGTCAGCTTCAAGTGGACACTTGACAAACTGCAGGATTTTGAACATTCACATTGCCTTCATATAATGAAATATAAGAACATAATAGGCTCATATAGATTTATAGTTAACTTCATTCAGAGTCTATTTGAATGTGCATTAACTTTATCCCCAACATAGGCTAATGCTGTATTCACACCTATGATTCACACACATAGCCTAGGCTAAATATCCTCTCACCTTTATCCCGTTTAGTTTATTAATTAACCCTAATTAAATTAACATCTGACGTTAATGTAGACTCTTCATACAGAGGATAGACTAAAAGACGCCATGTTCGATAAAATAATTAGTTTTATACGCTTTAGTAATGCCTACCTAACATATCATATCAAAACAACTTGGATTTTTATTCAGATAAACAGTGAATACAAAATTGAGGAAAGGAAACAGCGTTTCTGGCTCTGAAAGAGGGCGGAGACAGAGAGAAACTCGGGGAGAAAACCTTCTTTCAGAAACGGGCCCCTGGTAACTCTAGTGGAATTTAAAGCGATACTGAAAGACCATGAATTTAAATCAATTGGGAGTTGTCTTTGTTAATAGCCCTGCATTGGACACTTGACTTGACTTTTAATGTGAGATTACAAAATCTCAATGAGACTACCTGGTAAAATAAGGTAAAATAAAATAAAAACCATGCCCACATCCGGTTTTATATCCAAACAAGATTGTGCGCACAGGATATTAACTTGTGTGCACAACAGAAAATTGCTCAGGCTGAGTGGAAGTGAGACGGTCTGGTCTACAGAGGATTTCTGTGCCACCTGTCCTAGCCCTTACCCCATCATTTCTAAGCACTGCCCCTGCTGCCTAGCAACAGAACATAGAAGTTTCTATACCCTGAGTATTATTCCAAAACATTGACACATTTACTAAAGTTGTAGCTCCCAGTGCAATTTTATCGCAAATATAATTACACTTCATATTAATCTGATTTTTTTGTGTGTTGTAAATATTTTTGGTTAGAAAAAATAGAAAGGTTAGAATTAACAAGCTAAGTTCAATGAAAGCAATGTGGCTTACCATTTTAATAAACTGTTTGCTGAATATTGGCAAATATGATTTGAATGGCCTTTTTTATTGGTTGTTTACCACTGATGTAACTTTTCCTGTCTAATGGTTGGCTGAGGGGCAGAAACTTCTGAAGTTGAGGGTTGAGCAAGAAAAGTGAGGTTTGCAAACTGCCAATGAAATCAAAAGAAGGAGTCTCGAGACAGCCAGTTAAAGTGACACCAGGAAATCTTCAGTTATAGGAGTTTTAGGTGTAAATCGTTTTAGCAAGCTATATCAGTTGAAAAACTAGAGCATGAGATGGTTGACCAAAAGGTCGTATATTATGAATGTAGGAAGGACTTGTGTAAATAAGTAGTCGATATCCCGACTAGCTTTCAGCTAACTAGCCTAGCTAGCCGTTAACGAGGGGAGTGACCGAATGGCGTTCGAGGTAACCTGGATAAACCATAAACCTCGGGTTTAGCGGAGGGAGAAAGTTGATTTTCCTGTTGGTCAGCCTGGAGGTACCATATCTGGCCGCCATGAGTGGAACTCTGCTGTTGTGAGTACTCCACTTTTATATTTACTTGGTTAAATTGAAGAGCTCTTAGCCATTTTTGGCCGCCAGGTCACCAGTCATGACCAGGTATAAAATAATGGTTTTCTTTTATTTTGACATTTTGGCTTGTGTTAGCCCACAAAATTCTGAATGTCCCTTTCAGATATACTCTAGGAATGTATCTTCTTCTCTTCTGCGTTATTTTATGGTTAAAGGGCTGAGAAGAAATCACATTTTAGGCTCACTAAGGGATACGAAAACATACCTTTTAGTCCATTTTATTTTACTACTAGAATACTACTTAAGATACTAAGATATTTGCTAGGTACACATTTTACCAAGACAAAGCTTTAAAAGTAAACGAGAGATAGTAATTGATACAGATATAACAGTTTGCTAATAAAAACAGGATTAAGGGCTGAACTACATTTAAATAGGGAGTCAAACGGTACAGACATTGCTACATGATATAAGACCAACAGACAAAATCTTAGCTTCGTTTTTACAGAAAAATATATACAATTTTCAAATTAAATATCTACCAAAGTGAGCCAAAAAAGAAGAAGATTTGGAGAGGCTTGAAACACTGAGACACTGTCTATTTTCATTATAATTAAGTTTCTAACTCACTTAAGTGAACAAAGTTAAATATGTTATGGTAGGTCTGGATAATATGACATCAAATCAATATCACGATTAAAGAACATTTTATCTCGATTACGATTAAAGAACAATAATTTTGTTTTTGTTTTTTGCCGTCATAGTTCACTGATATGGTCTCTACTGTAAATATGCTCAACTATTTAAGCTGGGATATTTTTCTAATGAAAGAGTGCATATCTGATTAACTATTTTGTGGTTATTTATTGAATATTTCGAACTGAAATTAACGCATCGCTTGAAATGAAAACGACACATTTTCGTTTTAGAGTAGAAATGAACTTCTCTAAAACAATAGAAAATAAAGCACTTGCACTTCTTGCAAACAGTTTGTCCGCAGTGTTTACATTTCAGTTCTTTTTGTTCGTGTCGTCTTCCCTTAAGACAAAATGTGTCCAAACGACGGACATTGCTTCCATTCCACGGATTGGACGTGTCGTCGTGGGATTCTGCCCTAAAAATAATCGAAATAATTGACATGGGCAAGATTACGTCGGTTAGAGTTTCTGAATGTTGGTTTCGATTAATTTCCGATTAATTTCCCTCTGTTACGTTTAATGTGGTGATTTGTCACGATTTATACCAACAGCTATAACCACATAAAGTACATATATTAAAATAGAGTCATGTTTGTCAACTGCACTTACCGCTATGTAACTTGTTTTTCTCGTAAACATAATTTGATTTAAAGCAGCCTGGACCGAGGATCTAATGAGAACCACTTTACATCACAAAGAGACTAAAAAATGATTGATGACAAAATAAAAAATTCTAAATACTTCTTTGTTCACATTTTTGTCATACGTCAGAACATGTCTTTCAAAATAGCAGTATACTCATTAATGTAAACAATGTGAAATGTAATAAAACATGGTATGTTCTGTCACCCTGCAGCTTTAACAAGGCACATATTTATAGATCTCAGCATCTCCCAACTTCAACATAACAGAGAGAGGAAACAATGCTGGATGTCTCTCCCTCAGCAATATAATCTTAAGCATTTCATTTTCATTTTAATGGAACATGCTGTCTCTCTTGACAGAATGCACCCAAAACAATAAGTGAATGCTTCACGAAAATGAGGAAAGAAAAGCTGCTTTTAATCAATTCATTCTCCTCATGAGACAACAGCTCAGAGTGACAAGAATTTCTTCATTTGTTAACCTTACTTTCATTTTGTTCATCATTTCTCAGTAGTGAAAACATTTGAATCAAAAACCTCATTTCAGATTTCATGCTACCAACTCTTAGAGCTTTTTTAAAAATGTAGAAGATATATGAGAGGTGACTTCAGTGTTTCCCGCACATACAACACCTGGGCGGGCCGCCAAGATATATTTCCGGTGTTATTTTATCTATTCATAAATTTCCATGCACACCAAAGAGAGAGAGAGCGATAAAGAGACAATGAGAGAGAGCAGGACAGAGACAGGTCCACTGTCTAAATGCCCCTCCCGTAAAGGTTAAGACTGATACGCAATGCTCATGTCTAAAAAAGCTTTTCATACCTTTTGTTTCCAAAATGTTCCCGCAACTGCTTGCTGCTGATGCTGTCATGCAGTTAAGGATGTTTGTTGATGCGAGGAATCTTATTTGTGCTTCTTTAGCTGCTAATGAATAATGTCAAAAGAGCAGGGACACACAGAAAATAAAGCTACAAAATACGGCGTAGCTGGTTAAGACACTGTGTGAAAGAAAAGTTTAGGTATGTGTTTGTGTCTGTGTGCGTTTGTTCGTGCATGCGGATTAGAGAACAACTTTTGGAAGGAAGTAAGAGCAGATTAAAATTGTTACACAAACTGAAATAAGTTAGAAAATAAAGCACAATTAATAGGCTATATATAACCAAATCTATTACCCCCACCCCCCAGCCAACTGCATCACCCAGGTATAGAGCCATTCTTTGAGTAACACTGGACTCAAATTTAAAACTGTGTATTCCAAAATGAAAACAAGATTTTTTAAACCAGACAGTAGGAAAGCAGAATTTTCTCTGAGAGGGCCAGACACACCAGTCACAGGCATTTTCAAACAAGGCACATCCAAACACTGCAGGGACTATAAATCTGTAATCTTTACCCAGCATGCACCTGATTTAGAGCCACAGGCTCTAATATTGAGCAGATTATTATTTTAACAATAAATACAACCACAAAAATGCACTGCACAGAGCTGACAATATAAACCATTTATATGAAAATATTTGTAGATAAGCAGAAAAATGCCGTCACTCCTTGGAAATATTATGAGTTAAAGGTTGACTTAGTGTATGGTTCATTGAAGCTGTGCAGTATTAACCATAGGAGGGAAGCTCATTAGTTTGTAGTTAATTAAGCCTACAGTAGAGTCTTTCTTCAGATTGTTCTCTCCTGTTGAATGTTATTGAACAGTATGCTCCAATAGTTTCATGTTAGTCCTGTGTTGTTCCAGGTAGGAACAGAAATACTCAAAGGTTTCACTCAAGTTAAACTCAAGTTTTCAAGTTTTTAGAACAGTGTTGTAAAGAAATCTGAATAAATTAACTTACACATGATTAAGAAAATGTCTGTTAATGTATGGCATAAATGATGTAATCTTTTTTTTTACATCAACAACCGCACATGTGTAAGAAGCTGTTAGGATGAAATTGAGACGTATTAAAGATGCATCAAAAAGAAATTTGATAAAACCCTAAAAGTCATTCACAAGCCATCATATCACCCCAAAGCAGTTCTGTAGGAGAGAAATAAAATGACCCACATCAACCTTATAGTCTATGGATAGCACCACATTAAAGGATTAAACAAACTAGTGCTTTGAACACACCATTCTTTTGATTGTGTAATATACATTAGGGTTGGAATAAAATGCTTTTGTTGTGATTGGGTGCTGCTGATTTGATTTATATTGCGGTACAACTATTACGATTGGATGACATTGGTTTTTGCTGTTTTCTTTTGTTTTTTTGGACAAAGACAGACGTCAAATCATGCAATAGGAGAAAGATGAGTATTATTTAAAAGGAAGATGCACAGCTCAGTCTTTGCTTTTTTATGTTTTATTTTTTTAATATCTATCAAACAGTCAGCAACCACATACAGGCGAATTTACTTTCCGTGTGATGATTATCTGAAAAGCATATTTTTTCTTTGTTAACTGGGTGACTAGTAGGGTTGGGTACCTTTTGGATTTGATCGATTTAGGTTATTATTATTATTACTTTATTTGGATATTAATATTAATTAATATATTAATATTAATATTTTGAATCCAAAATATATTAGAATATTGATATATAGAAACTAGGACGTTTTACTAGCATGTTTTACTGGAACGTATGATTCAAAATATACAGTCTATCGCCGCGTCAGGCCGTCTGAAGTAGTTTGCAGTTTGATCCAGCAGAGGGCGCTCTCAGCGTGACGTGACCATTGCATGCACTCTTGACCTCAGTAATTGAAGACAGTAATGATTTTTCAAAAGCAGCGTGCCGGGGTTGCGATTCAGGAGATGAAAACTTACACAAGGGACTCCTCCCTCTGCAGACAGCAGCCAACTGCTTTGGTGGAGAGACACAGGCGTCTACAAACCCGCAAACATTTGTCTACCAAAAAAGTCTGTGCACTTCTGTGCACCAGAAATGTCTTTCCCTACATTCTGGTCCATTTTTATGCACAATTTGAGGGTTTTCTGCAAAACTTTTTTTTTTACAACCGAGGTCCAGACCTCGCTGATATAATTGGCTCCCTCCGTTTCATAACGTTGTCTCATTCTCATTTCCGTTATCAAAACAGGTGAGCTTGGAGTGGTGAGGCTTGTTAGTAACTTGTAAAAACCAAGAGAGAGCAGAAAGCACCAGCAGCAACAGTTTAAACAAAGGGATAAGCGTATATCTCCCATCGCTGACTGTTTGTCTGAACTCGGCTCGGTTTGACTCTCAGCAGACTGTTTAGGAAAACGTCTTTCGAACTCGTTAAAAGGGTTTGTTGTGTCGCCCTACAAAGTGCAAACCTTAACTGTGCAAACCCAAAAATAAGTGTTTCTCACGCCCTGTCCGTCTGAAAAAAATCTCAAACAGACCCCATAAGCAGGATGGAGTACTTTTAGTTTTTATTTTCAGTGATGAATCCTGCTCCACTGCGGAGCAAGAGGAGCGGGAGGTAGCCCGATTCTTTGACCTCTCTGCAGATCGTCAACACATCCTAATCCTTCATGACCTAATATCTACCGTGTCATATCTTTTGAAAAAGTGACAGCATAATTCAGAACTGGGCTGGACGTTCTCTCTGAACTCTGTAATACATTACAGTCAGCCCACGGTTCAATACGTGCCAGTTTTTTTTTTGGTCACGGTTTATCGTTGTCTGTCGGCCCGGTCTGTTGGAGTGTTTATTTTTATTAATTTATTAATTTTATATAGATCATTGTGTATGTTTATTTCGTTTCAAATTCTGCTACTCCGTTCACTGTCACCCCATCTGCATCATGCAGGGATCAGCTGGGTCTGCCTGACAGCCTGCTAACGTTACAGCCTGCTGTAGTAGTTTGATTAAATTACCCCCACCCCACCTGCCGACAAGCCAGCTACCACCTTAACTGGCGAAGAACGGGCTAAGATGTTTCTGTAGCCGTGCCCCTAGCGCCTGAATAAACAAAAACCAAACAAACTGGACGCTCTTTAAAAGACAGTGGGTGCAGCAGTTGCCTTGCAAGTACCCATAAGCTGCTGATTTCAATTTCGCTTTATTAGGAACAGCTGTGCAAAAATACCAACGGACCTATGTAGCATGCGAGCTAACCACGACAGACACTTGTGGGCTAACATTGATTAATGATCACCTCAGCAACTCTCTGCTATAAGCACATTCACTACTACCCTGAAGCTAATACCCACAGTTCACTGGATACTAACTCTGTGATCAGCTTTTTGAGGATGGCAGCTGATGAATGGCGGACATGAAAATAAAAATTATCTTCTTTCAGTTAAGACGGAACATATAACAAATACTGATACTACTAATACTAACATCAGATTTCCCCATTAATGAATCTTTATTCATTTATTCGTCAATTCAGTCAGTGTTTGATGGGGAAGTTATAATAAAATGAAATTGATAACATAAAAGCTTGAGCTTTAAAGCAAGGCATACATTTCCAACAACTTTTGACTTTCAGGTGCTCGCGGCTCACGTCAGCCGTTTTTTCTGATATGGACAGATATGGTGTCAGGATTATCGATCCTGGTAGGATTGTCCTTTTAGCATCATATCGAGTTATTTTTGGCAGGTATCATATCGAAGTCATAATTTTGGTAGCATGACAACACTAGCTGAAAGTGTAATCCTATATATATATACGACATGTCATTCTTTGTACTGACCCCAGACTTACAGAATAGAATAGAATAGAATTACTTTATTGATCCCAAACTGGGAAATTGTGGAAATTATCTCCTCACATCCAGATTTACTTATCAATGTAAATAGCTCAAGCTCAAACCTGTGGTGTCTGCATTTAACTGAATGTCCTTCTGCACATATTGAGCTGACAAACACAGATTAATCTAGTCCAAAGCTGTATTGTATCCCACCAGTCACCAGACCCCATGCAGGGCATGTGATTGAACTCTCCTGGGCGCATGTGAGGTGGAGGAAGCATGGAGTGCCAAGGTCCAGAAGCCACCCTGCGGCCTCCAGACAAGCTAGTGCGCAGGTTAATGAAAACATCAAACAACTCCCTGTGGAGCCTGAATGAATAGAAAGCTGCCAGGAGGATCATGGGCCCCCCTTAGAACCAGGCCCATAAACCGATCCAAACAAAAATCTGCTGTCCAAGCAAACACAAACTAGACATTAAAGGACACTCATTCCCCCAAACTTCCTATACTTTATGATCTGACGCGAAATGAAAATCTGCCTTATGAAATTGATGTCTAAATAGATTTCATAATAAATTATGTATGTCTCCCTTAGGGAAGTATACATCTTTTTTGGCTTATTGTGCAAATATCTAATAAAAATCCTCCTATTCCGTCCTTTAAATCCATTTTCCTCAGCTTCTTATTTTAACAAGGTTGTTGCATTTCTGCACAAACTCTTAAAATTTAATTGAGAGATAGTAAATGTATGATTTTTTTCTATACAGTTTCATAAAAGATCATGAATAGCATACAATTAGTTTGTACTGCAGTCATCATTTTACCTGTTAAATCTCTTTGAAACACCAATTGAATGTCCTCTCACCATTTCTAACACTGGGTAACTGCCACTGTTACATTAGTTCTGTATCTTTAGTCATCTTCTTTGCCTTAGCATGTACAGTAAGGAACTATTCAAATTATTAAAAAGTGCTGTATTTGCATAATGATAAAGATAAGTGAATGTCTGATGACCTCGGCTTACAATTTTAAATTATATTATATATATTATTAAATAGAAATAATTATAAAATAGTGATTGTAAATCATTCAGCCTTTGATGTGAAGCATAGCTTTTGTGTTCACACTTCTACTATAAACACATTTGAATTTACGTATTTAGTAGAAAAGGTAATTTTTGTCTCTAATAGAAACATAAATACAGTCTGATCATCTGGTTCGGTTTTGGTTGGGTTTGGTCTGTTGTACACTACTTATAATAGATGATGTAACATACAGGACAAAGATAAGTGTCCTTTCTTGGACTGACTGGGTGCTTAATGGCATAAAAAATCTCTTTGTTCCTTTTTCTGAACCATTCTTTTGTGCCTTTGATATCACAATCCTATAGAGCAACACAAATGCTTCTCTCTGTAGTTACTATGCAATTATATGTGTAATGTGTAAGAGAGGAACTATAAATGATAGCCTTGTATAAAGTAAGGTATTGACTAATTATTGTACAAAATGCACAATTCATTATTAAATTACTAGGAGCTAACATGAAGAAATATGTAGCATTTTTACTGACTAAGTTCATATTCATTGCAGCATTTACACCAGTACAACTTTTTTTGTTTAGTTTTTCATTAGGTTACAGTTTTCCCCGGCTGGGCTAGCCCGGAGAAAAAGTCCTCATTGGGCCCTGCTTGTTGAACTAACACGCTTCCAAGCGCTTCATGTTACTTTGTCCAGGAGCAGCAGGACAGAGGGATCTGTTTATGGGACAGAGGGGGCAACTGGTTTCTGCTTAGAGTAATGTCTGATCTGAAAGCTGAAAAAAGTTTTTTTATTGAGGCTGATAAGTCCTAAGAAATAAAGAAAAAGCTCAATATAATCCTGAAAGTTCCAGCCTACTCTGATTGCCCATGTAATGTATTAAAAGCACAAACGGACTGTTAAGACATGCTCCTCAACACACTCTCTCCCCTTATCCATCTCCCTCCCTCTGTCATAAATATACAACCACAATAATAATAATTGTCAAAAAGAGGGGACATTATTAAAACAAATAATAATTTCTGTGTTGTGAAAAATGGACGTATTGGTCTACATTATCCATAGACTGATTAATCCAGAGACATAGACTGATTAATCAGGCAGTAATATATCGCGATATCAGTCCCAAAAATCCCATATCAGTCGGGCCCTAGTGTTTTTTACACTCTAAAAGCAGCTTGATTTACACGCATACGTATCATTTAAAATATTAAAAGTCAGCGGGGGAAAACAAGCTGTCTCTGTAATGTAAGTGTTCAGATAAAAATCATTAATAGAATACAATACACAGGGCTGTACAGTGCGACATATAAGAAATCGAGTTACTCGATTCATTCGAGGAATCATTTCAGCCCTAAGACAAAGTTATTTTTTGTTAATAATAACATTTGTTGAACAGAAACTTCACGCCACATATGCTGGCTGCTTTTAAAAGTGCAGCTTTTCTGAATATGCTGCCCATTTCTCTAAATGTATGTCATTTCAGATGTTGTCGAGCCTACACTATGCACCTCTACTAGCCACTGATTTTTTTCTCCCTCTCTCTCTCTCTCTCTCTCTGTCTCTCCCTGGCACATGCCGATTATATAGGCTACAGTTTTTTTTTAAAAAGAGAAGAAAATCCGTCCTCAAATATACTTGGGCAGTCATAAATACAGCTGGGCAGCCAGCCCAAGTATGATCTATTTGTGGGAAACACTGTGTTATAATAAAGTCTCAGTTGATAGAACATAAAACACTCCTAGTAGAATAAGTCTGTAGTTTGCACTTTGTTCCTTTGATGGTGGTAGCTAAAAACACAAACAATAGCTAAATAATTATTCAGTATTAGTAATTTTGCAAATTGTAACAAGACCTAGCACTGCTCATGGCTAAACAAACCAAGTGTCTTACATGTATATATCACAACCATGGGTGGGTGTAATGAGAGGTGATGATGTCTTGTCCATAAGAGCACCAGATGTTTAGCTGTGAAAAATGTCAAACATATTAACATTAAAAATGTCCTGCTTTTTAGCTGTCAACAAATCTGTTCGTTGACTTTTTCTTTGCTTAAAGTTTTTTTTCTATAAATATAGAAAGTGTTCATCTGATTCTTTCATTGTAGTTTAGTCTTTATCTTTGTTTTGGGTTTTATTTTTTGAGCCTTCACTGATTCAAACTTTTCAGCGAAACAAGATCAGTTTTCATGAGTGTTGTGAGAAAGAATCAGTAGAAGAACAGAAACAGTTACTTTTGATGTTCTCAGAGAGCAGGCTTTATTAAAGCATGGATTATCACTTTCACCGTGTGGCTAGACCTCGGGGACAATTTCCCGCTGCCCTCTGTAGTTATTGGTCTTACTAGATGGTATCATTTCATCGTACAAAGTGGAAGTCAATCTGGAAAGCTGTCTTCATACCCCTCAGCTGCAGAGGAATGAGGAGTGATGTGAACACAAATTCCCTCTGTACGTTATAAATCATCCCTGCAACACTCTTTCCAGACACCTTGCCTTTTCTTAATTATTCCCATTAGCAGCTGAAGCCTCTAAAGCATGCATCACTGTCTTTGAGATCAACTCAGCAGATTGATCAGAATGTGTGAAGTGACTTCAATTTTCATTCATGTTGTCTTCTTTTGCTGACAAAAGCCGTCATTAAGAATAGGCATAGGCCTACATACATTATTGGAAAACAAGGTGTGTAGTTTGAATGAAACATAAACAGAGTTTTCACGATGAGATGTTAAGCCTTCCCTTATAGCACAACCTCAAAAACAGATTTGTTTTATTGGGAGAGGATAGAAGTAGGAAACATCTCTTTTTCCCTCAGCCAGTCAATGATTCTTACTCATGTGGAGTACCACAATCAATAGCAACATAGAAGCTTCAGTTTCAGGCAGTGCAACACTGACTGCAAGATTTATTTAGTTAATTAGCTGAAAAAATAAGCAATAACAGATTCAATCGTTCCACCCTCGTCCTCTTTACATTGTTACACTTCTCTCCGTTACATAATAGACTTAATAATTACGTGCTAGCTCTCTGTGTGCAGAATACAAATAAACATCAGATAATGACGATAAGAGATAGGGAATATGGGCCACAGTCTATCTCCTTAATAACAGACAAAGGGGGCTATTTTCACTCTTTACTTAATAAGGATTATTATCAGAAGCAATTGTTAACAGCCTTAGTGAACCATTGTGTTGAAAACGATGTTAGCCTGCAAAAAGAGATGACTGAAAATCATTTTTGAGGCTAATATAGAGGCCAGTATGATGAGTCTATGGCTATTGTCTGCTGATATTATAAAAACCTCTGACTTTTGTTTATGTAATCATTGAGAAGTACTTATTGGTAGTGGAATTAAGTCTTAATTCCATTTTGAAATAAATGTGGAGCTGAAAGTTGCAGCTTTCTCCCTTTTTACTGTAGAACCAAAATGCTGATAAATAAAACAAGAATATAATTGGAGTGACTGGGTAAAAAATCAAAATAACTGAAAAAACTTTGATAAACTGCTATAAAACAGCTGATTAAACCCCTATATGCCTTGGGGGGTCTGGGGGTCCTCCTCCTGGACATTTTGAGCATCAAACACTGTAATTATTCCTTCCCTGTGTGGTTCTCAGGTCTATCAGTCAAGTTTATGAAATCCGCTGCAGTCTGGAGTTTCAAAAGGTCGCAGGTGTCTCAAATTAACGATCCCTCCGCAGGCTGAATGCGCATTCAGAGATTTGCGTGGGTGTTTTAATTTTAGGAAAAAATCCTTGATATGGACACTTCATTGGTAGCCAGACAGGGCATGCCTGTACAGCAGTGTAGCAAACAAATCACAAACGCTTAACATCTTTGTTTCCTTTCACCTTCTGTTCTGTTTTGTTGACTGGCCGCGTGTTTTCTTCTGCACTGGATTGATTATGTTACAGCACTTCCACTATATGGCAGTTAGAAATGACAAATTCACCAAGTGCTGCACTTGGAAAACTGTGTTCTCCATGAAAACACCCGTCAGACTTTGAAGAGAAATTAGGGAGGCGGCCTCCTCCAAATTTTGAAAGCAGGAGAAACTCTTAAGTGAGTGATTAGATCATTGTTTCAATCCTCTCCTACCTTTATACTTTGTTGTCTAAAATGACACTTCTTCCCTAACCATAAATACTGGTCTTGTAACATTATGGTTGAGGTTCGGTTATATGAAAGACAGGTTGCAATAAGTTTAAAGCAAACTAAGCATTACCTTAATTTATCTTATGTTATTTATGGCAGTCCACTTAACTGATTTTTGGATGGTTTCTTAGTTAACAGGAAGTTTACCGGCAGTATTCCAGGCTTGTTTGGATCAGCCGGACTGCAGTGGCACCCAAAATGACAGCCCTCTCTGGGGGAGTGTTTGCATCTCTTCTAGCACCAAGGTGACTTTTGCTGTGTGCTGCTCTGCTGAATGTAACGCTGTGATAAGATAAGAGGGGGGCATAGAGTTACTGCCCCAGAGATACAAGCTAAAGGGGAACAAGCTTAGTAAGCACAGCACTCGGGTCCTATCTAATGCCTGTGTCAGAATTGACTGGTTGTTGGTCTATTCATAGGTTTGAGACTTTCTCCTAGCTCTATCTAGGAGTTGCATCAAAAAACAGCATTATAGAGCAGTGTCAGTCAAAAGTGAGGCCTCTTTTTGGGAAATCTTCAATTCAAATTCGTCCATGCTACAGCTTCACACACAGATATGCACTCACAGTGTTCACTTACCATAATGGCAAGTTAGATATACACTTAATGTATAGGTTATTGTATGACATTTGAAACACTTATATAGCTGAGTTGGTGGTAATCAATGTTGGCTTCAAAACGAAACAAGAGGGGGGGAACCTTTGACACAGGTCTATTGTTGCTGTCAGTTTGAAGGACTGCATTCAAACCAAGTTTTTGTATATTTAAGTATGCGCTTCAAATATCTTGTGTAGATTCATTTCTGCTGATTTTGATTTTAACAGATATTATTTATAGAAAATATCTGATCATTATTTGTTGTAGAATGTATTCATAACATTATGATAACGTAACAGAAGTAAGTCTGGACCAAACTGAATAAATTAATAGAATGTTCAAAGACTCAGGGCTCATGTTACACCTAGTTCATTTTTGTCGGCTTGTTTAATAAACGCAGTGGTTCCCACACACAGATGGTGTCGCACAAGTTAGTTCCGACCTATTTTTATTTCATTTTTTCATTTATTCATAAAATTGCTGCGTGCACAAGAGGGCGAGAGAGCGAGTGGGGGAGAGATAGCGCACGACAGAGTGCAGATGAGCGCGAGGACCTCACGGCTCCAGTTTAAAACAAACTTCCCTCTCAATTGCTGCGGAAGGATAACTCAAAACCAAGAGTGCAAATTAACATCAGCAGAGAGAGCGAGAGAGAGAGAGAGAGAGAGAGAGAGAGAGAGAGAGAGAGAGAGAGAGAGAGAGAGGGATCGATAAGGTCCACTGTCTGTACATCAGTCTTGTATATGCATGCAGGAAAATTATTTTTATGGTGCGGTGTGACACTAATAATTAAAAAACATACACTCTTAGATGCTTTATATTAGGAGATGGTTATTTGACCACTAAATGTGTATAAAACAGAAGAGTCACCTCCACTTACTGTTAACGTTAGAGAAGAAACAACACCGTTTAATCCTTAACAATGAATACAATACAGCATGAATGACTGTTTGATGTTTCTTATTCTCTCATCATCATCCACTGTTTTGACTTGTATCCCTTAAACCAAGCAGATATTTGAAAGGGGAACACTGGAGTGACTAATGTTGCTAAGCTTCTCGAGTATCCTTTTTATGCTCAGAAAACAGAGTTTGCATGCTTAAATGGCTGAAGGGGATGTTCTCTGTAGACCCCATGGTTGCCCCTGAAATCAAAGCTAAAGTAATACTGCTTTCATTGAACTGAAGAGCAGCAGTCCTCACTGCAAACTTTGATTCTGTGTCTGGAAGTAATTTTCAGCCCACAGCAGGAGGTGATCCGTACAACAGCAGCTCTCGGACAGAACATTTTTAGCTCTGCCAGACTGCAAGGCTATTGCTCAAAATTGCCAGCAGTATAGCATAAACTGAGTCAGAGGGTAAGGTGCAGTGTGGCAGTAGTCAATAAGCCATCTGTCTCTGGGACTGAACCAGAACAGCCTTTAAGGATGAAACACTTTGTTCTCTTTTGGAACGTTTTGTTCGGTTAGGAAAAAACACAGAATTTGTGGAATTTTGGGTGTCAAGGGTTGGGTCTGTCTCCATAAATGTAGATTATTATCAGCATTAGAGACTCTACTCACAGTCTGTTTTTAATTAAACGGATCAAATAAAAAGCATCCAGGTGCTGTAATGTAATCCTGTTTGATTGGTTGTTGAAACTTAATTTGTCATAGAAGTGAATACACAGGTGACAGAATCCTCAAGGTTCTAAAACTTTTTTTCTGAAATGAAAAAGCTTAGGCCAAATAAAATCTGTAGTTTTCCAGTTGTTTTTCAATCAGGTTATGTCTCAAACAGTATGTGAAAGAGCAGTGAAGTTAATTATGCACCAACCTTTGCAGCTTTAATAAATACGGTGGCTGAAAAAGTTTCAGTCCTCACATGACGAACGAATAAATGTCACTTAAGTAATTACTGTCTTTGCCAAGATCCGTTTATTCATCCTTCTTTCCGTCAGCGGTATTATCCCACACATTTCAGATGCAATTTGAAGATACCTTGGGAGCTAGATGCATCTCAGCACTCTGATCTGACATTTCAACATTAGAATGACGAGCGCCTGCGAGCCGCCTTTACAGGTATAAGCAAGGTGACATATTTGTAAGAGCTAGCTCCGGAGAGCTGCATCAGTCATGAGGGATGACAAGTTTGCCTTTTCCTTATTCTCATTCAGGCAGAGGAGTGTTTTGAAAGCAAAGTGAGCATGGGAGGACAAGCTTCAAACAAGAACCTCAGGTCACCTTAAAGCCTGACATGTTTTTCATATCAAGCTCCCAGTGTTTCCACCTTTTCAGACTTCAGTATTCAGTTGGATCACAATCTATTTATTTATTTAAGAAAGACTTTTGATCCAAACATCACACTTTGCATACAATGCTCTCATATTGTTGCATCTTTTCCTCAATGCCAAATAAATACACACATAGAACACATGCACATATAATCAATTGTAAAGCTTCTTCATACAAATCAACAGATGCTGTGCATGTTAAACCCAGCCTTCATACAATGTACATTCGCTTTACATGATGAACGGTTGCACAGCCTCTCCTGCAGAAAATAAAGTGTGATAAAATCATGCCTTCTGAGTTATTAGTGTATTTTGTGTCGGAGTTGCGCCATGTCTAAAATAAGTTACCTGTGTTTATCTCCTCCCAGTGAGTAAGCAAACAACTTGAAAGCAAACTATTCCAACCCCTTGATGTCGAAAATCTGTTTATGTGGTGCTGCTGGTGCATCATTTTTACACAAACAAGTCAAACACAGAGCTGCACAGCTTTTGCTAATCAACCAGTTGAATATGAGTATATTAGTTTTATTGTGTCTCATAGCTGATTCAGTTTGATGGGCACAGGTGCTGTTACAAAATTTGTATTAATCAGAATTAAATGAGCTGTTGATCTCACTTCATAGAATATTTACCATAGGAGGAACTGTGTGCATATCAAGCTGCAGAAGAGTTAGCATGTTCCAGGCACATTCTCCTGCACAATCATTACTTACTATGTTTGTATGGTACAGCTCTTCACACACATACGCACACACACGCACACTACAACGTACAAACACAGACATTCAGACACTTACAGGCTCACATTCTTAGCTGGATGATTTAAAATGCATACCAAATCAGAGATCAAAACAAGTCCATATCTGACTTCTTTCACATAAAAAAGGTTTTGTGTTGATGCATTATATTGTACTTCAGTCCACCAAGCTTTTAGTGATTCTTCTCACTTTCTCTAGTTAATTATTGATCTGAGCAGTGTTTAGAGCTGTGAATAATTAACATGGCTGTGTTGTGGCTGTCAGCACGGTACCGATCACAGCAACACGTCAAAACAATATTGAGAGAAGTCTTAAATTATGCAGCATTGCAGTCTAGCTCATTCAGGTGTCCTCTGACCAATTTCTTGTGAGTGCAGAGCTGCACACAATGCCTGGTCACTTGGAAAGCAGAGTGTACATGTCACCTGCCCATAAACATTTCCTAAAGTCCTCAAATGATATAAAAAAACAACAACATGATTGTTAAGTGTATGCCTCTACATGAAAAACACACTTGATATATCTAATAATAAATATATGTGTAATATGCTGTATTTTTTTAATGCAATATAAAATGCAGAAAAATAAAACAATTACTTCCAATATTATCAGCCTTTTCATGCCTACCTACGGCCAATATGTATGTTTGCTTATTCTATAACACTATGAGCGTTTTCACATTAGGTAACGACTGCTCCCCCCCAAATAACAAATATAGTGTTCCACTTTCTTGTTTGAGCACGGTCGCATTTACATCTCCCACAGACCGTACTCGAGTACACATGAATCATACCTGATACAACTTCTTCAAGCAGACTCAGGCACGGTGCCTGAGGACGTTTCGAGTATGGTGCGTTGTGTTCATGTTGTTCAAACGAACCAGACCTTGAGATCAAGCGTACTGGGATCCTGGTCCGGATCCCCAGTGTGAAACCTCTCTTATAAACAATCTATTCTGATAAAATGATTAAATATTCAAGAAATCTTTCATTTATTTTCAACATATTTGATAACAAATGTTGTTTTAATGCATTGATGAACAGGGGTTGATATTAAGTTAAATTTGCCAGTGGCCCTCTGAGCCACTAGTTTTCAGAGCTCACTGGCCCGACCATTGTAACCGCTGGCCCAGGAACGTTACTTTTGATTCAGAAAATAACAGTCACCAATTTACTCTTGAACCATTCTGATGCAAGATTAAATTACAACTATTATTTAATTAATTGAGCTCTAATTATATCAAGTATATATATTTTTTCTTATATGTATGTGCTCATGTTTATTCACCATGCTCTGGTAACTGTAAGAGTCAGCTTAATCTGAGGCTGTGATAGAGCTGGAATCTCTCCTTCTTTCTTCTCTGTGAGAAACTCTTCATCCTTAGATCTTTACTTTAGGAGCTCTCTTAAGGGCTAAGATGCTTTGTGAATAACTTTATCTTTACCAGGATCTAGTCTTTAACTTTAACGTGTTCCAGCTCCTCCAGCTGTCTGTCACTGTGGCTGAAACTTTTCTCCCTTCTGTTTTCGTCATGCTCTCGACTCTTCCGGTGATTTGTTTCCTTTGAATGCTGATTTAATCCCGGCTTTTGTCGGGATCTGATGGTTTTAAAACCGTTTTACCAAACGTGTTTTTTATTAGAGAAAACCTGCGCTAAGATCAGTGTGCGAGGTGTACAATTGAAGAGTAGCGAGTGCGCAGGAGGGACAGCAGTGAAGCCGTCGGCGGCCTTTGAACTGTGACACACATGCGCACAAGCGCTTGATAGGTTGATGCTGTAGCAGTTATTAGCGCGACGTTTTTAAAATAATTACTGACAAAACACCGTTATGACAGGAAAGCGCTGTGAAATTGAGAAAGTGTGACTATTTTTTTTCAGGCAGTATTTTAACTGGCCCGAGCGGGCCAGCTGAACGTGCAATCAGCTGACCCGGACTCTGTCAATCATTCATCTGGGCCAGCGGGCCAGTTATGTAGACTCTGATTAAGGTTCAGTAGCTTCATTGTTTTGAAGCCAAGCCCTTCTACCTACCAGTTTATCTTAAACAAATAAAATCAACACTTTGTTAAACCTTTAAAGACAGACAATGATCCATGTTAAATCACAACTCTTGGCAATAAGTTTTACTGAGGCCGTGTTTTTTGTAGCTCAACATAACAAAAGTTCAGCTCTGTGACTATGCTCATTGTCAGGGGTAAACAAGATGGCATAAAACAAGATTTAGATGGAAAAACAAATCTAAAGTAGAATGACTGCAGACACATTGTAAGTACATTTTCACATTTCAATTCTCTTACTTCCTGACGTCTCTTAATTTGAGTCATCTTCGTCTTCTGCTCCAAAAGTTTGCTTCGAGTCATGTTCAAAATAATTTTTTGTGAGAACACACTTTAGGTTAGCTGAAGGCATTTCTATCTGATCTAATCTGAGTACTCAGGGACACTGCTGCCTGTGATTAATGAATTTTCTTATTTTAGATGTGTATGTAGGCAAATATTCCTCACTTGAGTTTACTGATAGTCACGGTGTGATTTTAACAGCATGCTGAGGGAGACCAGAGTATGATTTTATTAATCTGTGCAGACAGCTTTATGGATCAGAGCTGGGTTTTGTTTTATTAAAATAGAAGAAGTTACTGTGATGTCAGATGTCCTGTGTTTGCCAGTCTTTTAACTTTTGATGGATGCAGGGCTTTAGAGGATAAAGGAAAGGCCCTTTAACTTGTAATACATTCACTAATACAATTATACATTCATTTTTACATTGAGTATCTTCTTGTTGAAAAATAGTCAATCCATGTTCATTTTAAACCAGCCATAGTTTATTAACCAGATTCAATATTTTGTGTCTGTTAAAGCATGTAAAAATTCTAGTGACACATTGATTCATCTCGTTTCATGTAGAAACAGGACATTGTACACTCTGACTCTGATGGGTTAGATGAATGATCAGTGCAGCATGTCATGAGTTATACACACCCCCGTCTCTATGTGACATCTGACATGCTGTAGCTATCAGCATCGACAGTTCTGAGGAAGCTTCATCCTAAGATGATGGCTTTGTTTATCCTGCAGCTTACTTCCCTTCTCTCTTTTTGCACTTACTTAATACGATTTGTTTTGTTAGGCATGAAATATGTTGAATTGTTCTTTAAATCTTCTTTAAGCATCTCTTACAAAACAATGAATTGGCTTGTAAAGCAAACAAACAGGAGGCCTAAGTCAACTCTCTACCGTCCCTTCCCGCATTGCTTGATGGATCATGAGTAATATGTGTTACCTACACCAAAGCAAATAAACGGACCTCCACTCGGTGTGTCAGTGTGCGTAAATGGTGTGTTAGAGGGCACCTCCTGGCATTTACCTTTTTCCCACTACTTCCTTTTCCTGTGGTGTGTGAGTTTGTCTTCTTCTGTGCCTCAAGCTATTATCAATGTTGCACAAATTGTAGCTGTGTTTCATGACATCAGAAATCTCTTTCTAGGCGTTTTTTAATCAAATCAGCAACATCACAGGTTGTTACCCACTCACATACATGTACTATTTTTCCCTGAATATGTTTAATAAATATTTTTTTTTTATTTCTACATTGGCATTATTTTTTCTGTATTTGATCACAAAGCTTTGCTATTAAATTCTCGAAATTTGTCTGACAGCTGTGCTGCGGCTGCTTTTCCGTAATTTAATGGCAGTTTTCTCTCCAGAGCAGTTATTGGAAAAAAAAAAAAAGTAAAAATAAGAAAGATGGGAGGTGCTGTATGACAAATGTGTTTGTGCTCCCCATGGACTATAAATATATATAGGAGTAGTGACTCCCAGTGGTTTCTTGGTGCAGGTAGTTAAGTGCACAGATGTCTGAGTGATGGAGGGGAAGGAAGCAAAGACACCATCTGCCACCTACCTCGTCACTCTGACATATGGACTGCCTGTCAATTACAATTATTAATTTGATATTTCCCAGCCTGAGTGCATGGGACAACATGCTGCCCAGAGTCAATATAATCAAATTACCAGAGCACAAGTAATGGCTAGTCATACACCACTTTTTCCCCTGACTCAACTTTTAATTCTGCCAGGCTGACTATGTGGGGAAAAGCTCTGATCTGAACTAGGAAGGTCTAGTCAGTTTAGGTGGGTGAGATGAAACTTGCTTTGAGTAGAGATTGATAGTTTCAAGCTCTGAAACGGCCAGCAGAACAAGCTCTGATCTGTCAGGAAGGTCAAGTCAGCTTAGGTGGTTGAAGCGAAACTTGCTTTGAGTAGAGAATGATAGAGGGTTGTTGTCAGGGTTTGTTTGGGCTGAACACATAAGTTTCATCCTCTGAGCATCAACAGGAGAGGTCAGTTGACGCATGTCACACCCTCTGTTGATTGCAAGCCGAAAATCAAACAGGAGCGGGTTCAGCCGTGTAAAATTAACAAACGCAGTTCAGCTGTGGTTTTCTCGGGCATTTAAGCACATGAGGTGCGCTGAAGTGTCAGCTAGTGTTTGTCAAGACCGAATTGGGTAAAGACTAGCAAGTCTACCTGTGCGAGTCCACCGAGCAAGGCCACTGAGCCATGACATCCACGACTACTGCTTTTGCCTATATTTCCTCTTGCCGCCTGCCAAATGCATCATGTGCTACAAACAAATCTCTGTCATCCATGGGAACAGAAAAAGACACACCTGTCATAGACAACGCAATCTTAAATCTTGTCTCTGCTTAAGAAAGCCTCTTCTTCCTACTCCTATTCATTTACTTTAGGCCTCTGTAACTGTCAATCTGCTGTGAATAAAACTGAATTCATCCAAGCACTCGCAAAACTGTCAGACATCCAGGCACTCGCCCTTATTGAAACTTGGATCCACCCAGAAAACACTGTCACACCTGCTGCTCTTTCTGTTGAGAAAGTGTTCTCACACACACCCCGCTCTGTTGGACGTGGAGGTGGAAGAGGTACCCGTATTTCTAATACCTGGAAATTCAATACGTTCTTTCCATTGAGCAACGACTCCTCATTTGAATATCACACAACCATGGTTACCTCTTATGTTAAAATGTACTTTGCTATCATTTACCGTCCACCAGGGTGTCATCTGAATGATTTTGTTTGTGGAACTGGACATGCTACTCTCAGAAATGTCATGGGAGACATGAACATACACACTGATAAAGTCCAGGCAACAGACTTCCTTGCTCTCCTGTCCTCATTTGACCTCAAGCAGGTCCCAACTTCTCCTACCCACAAAGCTGGCAACTCTTGATTTAATTATGACTCGGAACAGCTCGACAGCAAACCTGACTGTCACCCCTCTGCATCTATCAGACCACTTCTTTTTTAAATTCACGATCTTACAGGAACTCCCTCAGGCACAGCCACAAATGGTTTCATACCACCGAAACATTCAACGCTTAAACTAGCTCAGCTGTCTAACGAGGTCTTGGCTGCCATGCCTGCCCATAAGGTTTTTACTGCACTCTCTACAGATGAGGCTACAGACACACTCTGCTCCACACTAGACTCATCTCTGAACAAACTCTGCCTTCTAGTGTCCAAACCCGCTCACAAAACCTCCCCTAGTCCATGGCTCACTGAGGTCATCAGAGAGCAAAGAGCAGGGCTCAGAGCAGCAGAGAGAAAATGGCAAAAATCCAAACAGTCCGCTGACCTCAGTGACTAAAAGCAAAGACTTGTCTCATTTTCCTCCAGCCTGAAAACGGCCAAGATAACATATTATCAGAAGATATGCAATGCCACAGATACAAGAAAAAATGTTTTCAGCTTTTAACTCGCTGCTCTAACCACCGCCTCCTCCACCCTCCGATCTGTTCACACCAGACATGTTTGCCTCATATTTTACTGAAAAGGTTGCAACCATCAGTAACCAATCAATTTTCTGAGCCTGACCAACTCAGCCCAAAGGCACCAACCAAAAGTGCCTCACTCAACTCATTCTCCCCTCCAACTAAGAACAAAGTCTCTAAGCTTATGCTGGACTCTCGGCCTTCCACCTGTCCTCTAGACCCAATACCATCAAGCCTCCTGCAGACCATTTCCTCACCACTTAATGTTGCACTTATGCATATCATCAACTCCTCTCTATCATCGGGTGTGTTCCCAATGCAATCTCGCAAGCTTGGGACACCACTCTGCTCAAAAAACCCACACTCAATACAACCCAGGTTGAAAACTACAGACCAGTTTCACTGAGTTCCTGTTGAGAACAATCTGTTTCACCCAAATCAGTCAGGCTTGAAGCAGGGCCACTCTACAGAGACTGCACTACTGTCAGTAACAAAATCGCTACGGGCTGCTAGAGCTGCGGGTCAGTCCTCAGTTCTATTACTGCTAAACTTGTCTGCTGCCTTTGACACAGTTAACCATCAAATCCTCCTAACCATGCTCTCTGAACTTTGCATCTCAGGATCTGCCCTCTGCTGGTTCGTGTGTTACCTCTTCAGGCAATCTTTTAGGGCACGGTCACACTGGCCATCCGTACCGTGCCCAAGCACGCTTCAACCCTGAAGTCCAGTTCGTTTGGCCAGTGTGACCGCTCCATGCCATGCTCAGGCATGGTACACTTCCTTGGCTTTGGCACACTTCGGAGAGGTGTGCTTTGGTGCAGTACACTTCATGCACGAGCACAAGCACGCGGGTACACAACGCTGACAGCCTTCATTATGGAGAAATCCAGAGTTTCATGGCTGTATCTGACTAAAATGACTCAATAAGCCACAAAGTAGCTGTCATGTTCTCTGTGTTGTTGTCCAATGTGCGGCCGCAGACTCGGCCGCGCGTCTATTTTATTTTAAAATGTATTTATGGCTGTGTTGGGGTTGTATCAAGTCAACTTTGGTTATATTCTTTAATAATTATTTCTAATTATTAATAATATAAATACGATATCATTAAACTGTGTTTAATCTCGTTTTGGGGCACCACCCTGTACTCAGGGAAATATAACCAAAATATCACTCAAATCAGTCTCAGATTAGTTATTTAATTACTAATATTACTAATAATTAATAACTATATTCAATAAATTGAAGGCGTGAAATCCGTACACAAAGCCTTCGCACCCAGCCTATATCACAATGTAAATACACCAGTAATCACAAACAACTGCTCTCTTAAATTATAACAGAATTTATTTAAACAAAGCAACATCAATCCAAAATCAATGAACTTAATCAAACAAATAACTATTATAAACTAATCTAAGCAAACAAACATTATCAAGCACACCTTGTGAATGAGGTGTAAATGTGTGTGTGTGTGTGTGTGTGTGTGTGTGTGTGTGTGTGTGTGTGTAGGAGAGAGAGAGAGAGAGAGAGAGAGAGAGAGAGAGAAAACAAGATGGTGGAGAGAGACAATACACCATGTGACTTCGTCACATGTGGACAAAATGGTGGACAACAAAAGAAGCCGTGTGGCTGCCTTTTTGAAATAGTTTGAGCTCTCTGAGCTGAGTTCAGTAACTGTTACTTAAACACCAGAAAGCCAGTGGCCGGACTTTGATTCAACGGCGGGTACACTGGTCTTTCTGATTGTGAAAGCCGTTGACTGAAGGTAAACTAGCATAGCATTACATACATAGGTGAACACAGCAGTTCATCACAATAAAACAAATGCAGCAGCTTACAACAGATAATAAACAGAATGTGACGTGTCGTCAACAATGATGCATAATTATCAGTGGTTATAAAAGAAACATAACTATTTCTGAAAATATTTCTGCCCAGACCAAAGCTCTTACTTGGGGTAACTCCTGGTGATCGTTGCAAAGCTGGTTAGATCGTCACTCTGTTGAATGTTGAATCATCAGATTCAGGCAGGGTTCCTTCGTGGCAGATGTAGGAAGAGGGTAGCGGGATTCAGATCTTCGACCAGAGCGTTGCTCTATAGGGTCTTCTGGTTGCAGGAGCCGAGTTCTTTATGTGTCCTTGTGGATTCAGGGATCAGTGGGCTTCCTTCAGCGCTCCTGTCCAGTTGCGTTCAATGACGTCTTACGAAAAATCAAAGGAAAGAAACTCTTCTTTTTGCTTGAACCTGATAGCATCTGATTGCACCCAAAACTCCTAAAAATATGCCGTGGAAGTAGTCAGCTGAATCCTCTGATGCTTGAATTCAGCATGTGAAGAGCTACCTATACTGAGCTAGGAGATCAGCTCTGAAGTTTAACCTATGTAAGTCAAGAGGAGGAAAGGCTTTGTCTCGAATGCTGGAGTCCATCTTGTTGGAGAGGGTATCCTCTGGTGTCGGCAGACCACACTTGAAGAGGAGGAAGCAATGCCTGGTGATTGCTTTTAAAGACTGGAGCTGCCTGTGGGTTTACCTCAGCTTCCGGCCCCCCCTTTACGTCACACGTAGGTGTGAAGTACCGCAGGGGATTCTGGGATAAAGAGTCCTTTTGGGCCTCTTGTAAATAACTCAAAGGCCCAAGTCCATGGTTTGACTGTCCTAAGCCTGCGTGGCCCAACAGCTGTTACTGATAAAAATGGCTTAAATTAAGCCGCAAAGTCAGTAAAGTAGCTGTCATGCTCTCTGTGTTTTTCTCTGATGTGCAGACGCGGACTCGACTGCGCATCGCCTTTTCTCTCTCTCTCTCTCTGTCTCTCTCTCTCTCGTTCACCTGTTTGTCAACTGAGCACGCTTCATAATAACATAAAGCATGCATGCATTGTATTACGACGTTATGTACAAGAGGTAATCGTGCTTTTAGGCGGGAGAAGGGAGAAGTGGCAAAGCGCACAGTTTATCCACAGGGGTGCCCCAAGGGTCAGTGCTTGGTCCCCTTCTCTTCTGCATATACACTCACTCACTTGGTTCAATAATCTGCTCTCATGGCTACACTTCCTCCCACCCACTACGCTCTGCCAATGAAAGGTGTCTGATTCAACCTTCACAATAGGGCCCTAAGATGCTAACTAGACTCTCCTCTTTCCGACGTTTTTAAGATGGTTTGTATACTGATTAGAGCTCTCAAAAACAGCCGTCAATGTTGTGCTTTGCCTCTGTGCAATGCCTGTCAGTACCTGTGTCCGATCTGATTTAAATCAGTTTGTTTGCACTTACTGACATTGTTTCCTCTTTTCTAGATCCTTGCTTGTGTTGTAATTACTCTCTGATGTACGTAGCTTTGGATAAAATCTTCTGCTAAGTGAATTGTAGAATTGTAGAAAAGGGATATATTTGAGTAAAGCAAGATATGAAGCGTTAACTCCAGAAAGACCTCTTGTAGATCTACCTACTGCTTGCTCTGAAGGGTGGAGCATTTTTCTGGGTATAGAAGCATCTATAAAAGGATGGATTGTGGCATCAAATAGAGTTTAAGGTTAGAATGAGATCCCTTGATGGGTTCACTTTATTCTCTGGCCTTCAAATATAGAAAAAGATATCCACAGCCAGAGCATAATTTGTCCTAATAATTTATATAATTTTTAGTCTCAATACTATAACACCCTGCAGAATAAAGGAACAAGAAAATTAAATCCATCAGCACTTAAAAAAAAGTTACAAGATCCTTTCCAAGTATGAAAAAATTCAAATTAAAGTTAGGAGAGGAAAGATGAAAAAAAGTTTACTGTCGCAGTATGAATGACAGGATGAAAAACAGGTTTTGGAGTGAAAACATAAACAGGATAAGTTTGTGGTCAAATGAGCTTTACTTTCCTACTGTCACTAGGAGTAACTAATAGGAGAGCAAGGTTTTTGAGCATGTAGGGTAGTGCTGTGGACTGGAGTGTCACACCTCCAACTGTCATTTTGGGGTCACAGTCACAGATTTCACTGCAACAGGAAAAAAGCGGCAACAAGTCCTGGATGAATAATTCTAGGTTTCTCTAATTTATTTAGAACTAATTGTAGTGCAAGTTATAGTTTGTTCCATGGAGTGTTGTTAAGAACCACATGTGCTAGTTGGTACAGCCTGTAGTGTATTAAACATTCAACATAAAGAGGAAAACTAAACAAAGGGATGCAAAATAAAAATAAATAATTTGCATCTCCTGATTTTATAATGAGAGATGAATACAATGTAAAACATAAGACAAAATAAAACACATGACTTTAGGAGCACTGTATCATATGTATGATTAATGAAGCGTGGGATCACATAGCTTTAAGTTTTACAGGAGCTATCTTATCATAATGTACAAACATTAGGACAGTTTCTTCCAGGCTATGGGCTCATTCTTGTATCTAATTTGTCAGTCAAGGTACTATTCAATAGGTGCTTCTACTCAAAAATTACTTTTAACCTATTGCTCAGTGCTCATTAAGTAAATGAGTCAATGCAGGTATTTTAAGAATCTCTTCACAGGACATCTAAGCTCTCACATGTAAACCCTGTTCTGCTAGATTAATCCCAATCAATATTCATTAATGTTAATCAATGCAGTGCAATCTTTCTCACCCTCACAGGAGTGGACCATATTAAGGAAATTAATGAAGTGTGATGTTTGAGACTTTGGCCATCAGCCATGGGGTTGTGTAAGATCCACTTAAAGTGCAGCACTAACAGTATAGTACGTACAGTAGCTGTGCTCTGAGATGGTTTCTTTACTCTGACTTATGGTTGTTTCCCCCTTCAGGATGCATTCTCCTGACTAGAGGACAGATGTTTATTGTAATAAGCAATAGGCTTTTGATGGCATTTAAATAAAACCCAACAAAAAAGAACAGCAATCAGTGCCGACAGATTAGCAGAAGACCACACCAAACATTTTGTGCAGTTTCTCTGTGAGTCGCTAATACATATTTGACTGCCAAGGACATTACATGCAGTCCACCCTCGATGGAAAACGCCAGCTTAAAAGTCTTGCCTGCCTAGAATTTCATTTTCCTGCAACAAAGTTTATCAATAATTTGTTCAAGCATGCCGTGCTCTGCAAATGGAGTGATGATTACTTGTGCAGATTTTTAATGACCTTGTAAATGAGTGCAGAAAATCCAACACATCAGCATGGATCCAGTGAACCTTTTATCTGCTCAGAACAAGAGTCTGGACAAATAATGAGAACTGCTGGAGAGGTCTAACTCCAAGGTAGTGTAACAGAAATCATATTTGATGCGGTAGTGATTGAATCATAACAGTTCTATATCAGTTCTTGTCTTTTCTCATCAGTGGAGAGTTGTCTCTGATAGGAAAAGATCAGTGTCAGCCTGAGGTGTTTTCATTGGTGGCTCAAAATTCATGAAGCCAGTGACATTATTTCAAACATATTGTTTGGCTGAGAGTGTGAATAGCACCCTGACAAAGTGCTAGACCCTCTTCACAGCTTCCTCTGGTTCATAGCACTTGACTCTAGCATCTGTTGCAATGTGTAATACATTATACTATGCATCTACTCCTTTCCATGAGTAGACACATACACTGTTTGATATACATGTTAAAAGTTTTCAAACAACTTACTCGTATTCTGTCGATTTCATTATTATTATTATACATATATGAGGAATAAATGGGTAGATGGATAGCTGAAATTGATGAATACAAACCCAAATTCTAAAAACATCAATTAGCCCATATAACAAGCAAATACAAAAAGGTATATAATCTCCTTTAAAAAAAAATCTGTAATCAGTGGCGAGGATATTTCATAGATTAAGGGAGTAAAACAGGAAGCAGACCAATTTTGAGGGCTGTCTCAGTTGTAAGTAACTCAGGGTTCCTGTGGATCCTTAAAATGTCTTAAAAAGACGTGAGAGGTCTTACATTAAAGATGACACTTTGACATAGACATGATAGATAATTTATCAAATCTAATTTGTCTAGTCAGTGGTGATTTATTTTGTATTATTCTTTTTTGTATTCGCTTGTTCACGTGACAATTAGCAGCATTTACTACAGTGTACATGTCTGTGTCAAATAGTGGGGTTGTGAGCGGGGGTGCACGAGTGCTTAGCTGAGTTGTTTCTTTGCAAATCAAACAAAGTTAATTATCTTATTTTGATGAAATCAGTATTTATATAGCATTATGTGTTTGGCTTTTATGTAAGGTTTGTTTCGAAGGAACTTTATTCAAGTGTTCAATCAGTAAACAGTAATGTAATGTAAAACAAATGAGAGAAATCTGTGTTTCAAATGAGCTTCATGAATTATTATTATCGTAAAATCCAGAATTAAAGTTTCACCGGTATATAAGACGCAGTCCAATTTTAGATGTCTCCCAGAGAGACAAAAGTTTAAAACTGTCTACCTGCATTACAATTTATTTTGTGTTCAGCAAAGTCAACTACGTGCAGTTTCTGTACAGCTGTGTTGCTCTTAAAGTTCCGTCTGTTTTTGCTTTGTGGAGCTTGCAGTTCTACTAGCTACACTAGTTGAGCTCTCCGCCTCGGGTGAAAGTTGTGAAGTTGAGAAGAAGACCCACAGACTGCGAGTCATACTTCCCACCTCCGCTGGTCACTCAGTAACGTTGATGTAGGACTCTTTCAATCAAAAGTGCTCTCAACAAGGTTTATTTACAGAACAACATACCATCATTTACTTTAAATGTATGATTATGACCTAATAACAAAAGATGTTGAAAAGTAGCGCAGCCAGCCTGGTCTGTGTCGCTATGTTTCCCAGCATGGCATGCAATACACAATGAATGGGAATGAATTTTCAATCGCGTCAGGTCCTGTGCAGTGAGGGATAGTGGTAGCTTCCGCTGCCCTCACGGTAATGACAGCGCGTTTGTCAGCTGGTATACTGGTATATTGGTCTCATCATTGTATAAGACGCGCCACGCAACGCACTTTCAGGGAAAAAATAGGTATTAAAAGTGTGTCTTATACACTGGACTTTAAGGTAATTGATAAATAATGTTGCGTTTTCCTTTTACCTACTGAATTTCCACCTAACTTTTGTAGCATAAATATTCACTTTTATGAAGGGAATTCAGTTTTAGATGCTCAAAATTCCAAGTCCACAAGTGACCGCAATGCGTCAAATACAGGTACCAAGCAAGTTGTATTTTGACCCATATCTTCAAGTTTGTACCCCATTTGTTTTCATAATGAGCAAACAGTTGCACGATAAAGAATGTAAGCCGCCCGGGACATGTGCCCCACAGATTCATTAAAATAATGTATTTAAGTGAGAAACAACTTTATTTAACAGGAAAACTGTGGAGTGTGCCTTTAATTTAGATATATTAGAAGTGTTAACATATTGTATTTAACTTTCTGAATAATTGGTAACCTCAGTGTTGTCCTTGGACCGTGAAACATCTTCATCTATACAAAGAAAAATCTTTTCTCCAGCTGATTTAGGACATTTCTACACAAACAGTGAAAAATAGGGTTAATGCTTTGCATGTGTTGCTGTGTCCATTTTACCCATAAATGAACCATTTTAATGTGAACATTAGAATATATGTTTTTACAATTTGAGTGTATAAGATTCTGGTTATTGTCTTGTTGGACAGGTTTTATTTACCTGCAATGAAGAATTGGAGATGTAGCTTATGTGTTGCGTTTGTGGCAGGGGAAAGAAATTCTACAAATTCTCAACTCCTAAAGCGTTTGTCTCTGTGGCTTCAGATTTGTGTTTTTAAGTGCGTGACTATTTTCTACAACTAGAACTTCCACTGTCGCAGGTGCCAATAATAGCTTCACACAAGCTTTCATCCAAACATCTGTGAGGAAAACACTGCCTCCCATATTCCTGGCAAGTCTAAATCCATGTGATGGTTTTATGAATTCAGTGCCTCCCACTCAGAATAAACAGTAAGAATAAATAGGAACACTAGCTTGTATTACATATTCTGTATGGACTGGGTGTAGGTTTCTATCCACAATCCAGAAAAAAAAGCTTTTTTCTTTTTCAGGACTTCCTTCGGCTATTTCAAGTTTTTTCTTTCTTTTATCAGTGGGATTTGTAGTCCTTCGGGTAAAAAATACACTACAAAGAAAGTGGTTCCTTTCTGTTCTTCTTTCGAGACGTATGAAGTGCTGCACCTGCACCATCTGCTGTATCTTGTCAGGTCTGAGTGTCGAGACAAGTGTACGAGTATACAGAGATATGACCATGTGATAGACACTGATGATTGGGGGGGGGATTGATTCACTCATGTATCAGTATTTTTATGGCATGATTTTAAATCCATTTACCGAAAAACTGTAAGTTTTAGTCAGTGGAGCAATTATTGTCAAGTCTATTCAAATTCCTAAAACCAAGTCACCTCCGAGGAATGGCTTTAAAACATCAGCCGGCACCAACAGAAAATGGATCATGTTGGTCGGGTCTAGTGAACGTGGATATTAGTTTCACAATGTGAAAGTCCATGTATCTTTTTCCAGAGCTGCATTAAATGAAGAGAGAGTGAAATCAGTAGTTTATGGGGACTTTGAATGCTGTGAAAACGACACTTGGTGCAGTGGTTTCCTTGTGAGTGGTCTATTTTAGTATTTATTCAGCAGCTCTGGGTGCGTCTACTGGAAGATCTCAGTTCTTGCTGTTCAGTAAAGTGCTAAATGTCGCTGCGCCAGACAACCAATTGTAAAGTAGATGGGGCAGGAATTGTTGCCAAGTCAACCAAGGAAAGAGACGCTTGTCAGATGATCATCACAAAGAAAGTGAATAAATAGGAACAGATCGTCTGTATGTTGTAGCTTCGTGTTTGAGAGATAATAAAAAAAACAAACAGATGATTAAAAGCAAAAACTGCCATGTGATGTGCATTGTTTCAATCAAGATTATTGTTTAGCAATACTTAGAGTTATCACTACACTTCAGAATCGCACTACAAATCTAATCTAATCTAATCTAAATTAAATTGTCCATCATTGTCCCATCAGTATTGATGAAAGTGTGCAATCTTAACTTTGATTGTTTATAAACAAGCTCAGCGAGGCTCCCAAACAAATGAATATAAACAAATGGACTGAGGTGCTTCTGATTACACAATGTGTAATAATGTAGCAATACTAATTATTTTTATGAAATATAGACCTCTCTTCTTTGACTAGTGTTTCCCGTTGGAGTGCCTGGAAACTGTTTTTTCCCCAGAACTAAAAGAGCTCTGATTTCCTGCTGATTTTGTTCGACCACCTCCACTGTTCAAACAACAGCAGGGCTGCTGTTTCACAGACATTTGGGCCCAGGGGAACAGACAAAAACAGTGGAGTGGAGGACTCCATACTGCGACAGTAAAACACCTTTGGGAAATTCTGTCAGACAGGCGGACAACAAAAAGGGTCTGGTTTCCTGTAATTGTTTGTACCAGCCACTTCAAACAGTCAATTCTGTTCAAGGAAAGGCTTGAAGTGACTGCAGCCCGTGAAAGCCTTTGTGGCGAGCATTATCGTATTATCTGCTGTTGGGGAAACAGGATTTTAGAGAGATGTGTTTTCTCTCTTCCTTTTTCAAATTTCATGAAATGAATGTCACTATTTATTTGCATTTGGCTTTTTTATATTCCTTTGAATAATTCCTAAGCCTGTTCGGAAAAAAAAATCACTTCAAACTTAGAGGGGAAATGGGCAGTGTAAGAAAGAGGCACAGGTATCACCTGAAATCATCTGGGGTTTTTCCCCAACTGATTCTGTTATTACAAGACCATTTCAATCTCTATAGACTTCTTCTATCTGATGAATGTAAAATAAGGGTTGGAAGTGTTCAAGTCTTTGAGAGTTATACCCCAAGCTGTCCACATTTATTTAAGGGATTGTGAGGCTGATAGTAGGATTGTTTTTTAGTGTAGTTGTACATATACTTTGTATTTATTTAGTCAAATGAATTACAAACCGTTACATCTGTCAATCATGTCAGCTATGGGCCTATCTATACTGTAGATAAAACGTATCATTCATTAAATGACAAAAGAGCCCTTAAAAAAAAATGTAATCCGCCGTTTAATTTGTGCCAGTGATGCCAATAACTAATCAGACCTATTTAGTTTTTTTGTACCAGGCTGTAAAAATTGTAATTTCTGCTGTAGAAACATCAAGTGTATTTGACTTCCGGTGTTTCTGGAGCCAGCCTCAAGCTGACACTCGACGATTGCAGGATTTTGCACTTCTGCATTGGCTTCATTTTTCGACAGACACCACTTGGTGTCTGTCTACACGACAATCGATGGTCCAACTTGATGACCTTGCTGTTACTGCCGCCTAGTTGAGGTACAGATCATTTTTGTTCTCCACATCTGCATCATACACTCTCAGTCACTTAAACCAGAGCCACATTTGATCTACATAAGTACAGAACAACTGATCATTTAAGTAACGAACCATTTTGGAAAAAAAAGAAAAAGTAGTGAAAAATCAGTATACCATGCAACACTATCGGGAAAAATGCTTTCCTGTTTTGATATGTGATGTGGGACACACTTCAAAGTCCTAGTTCTACAGGGAACATATGGAATATAAATATTTAGTTGTTGGTTAAAGTACTTATCTATTTTTCTTTTAAAACACAATTATTAACAGTTATGTTAGAAACTGTCAGACAATGCTGTTTGTAAAGTAGATGAGAAGAGAAGACTAAAAGGGTTATTAATTATATTCCAATGTACGTGTCAAAAAACTCTGGATACATGGTATGCAACAATCTAAGTGACATGTTCGACAGAACGTTATATTCAGATTCAGTGAACTGCATTGAGATATGGTAATTCATTTGGTTTGTCTCTGGTGGCTGCAGCTGTGTTAACAGCACAACTTGCATTGTGTGAGACAAGCTCCTCTTTGATAAATGATGACTCTGCAGAGGCTCAGATGAGATCAGTGAAGTAGGAAGTTGGTGGGAGATGGAGCTAAAAAGGAATCCTTATTTTTGCTCTATATGTAAAATAAATGAACTTCACTTACATAGCTCTTTTCTAGCTAAACAGACAAAATGCCTACGCCCTAATTCTCCACCCCTCCATAGACACACACAAACTCAAACTAATTGAGGTGCCTACCTCTTAAGCTGTGTCCACTCAATGCACTAAATATATTTAATATAGACAAATCCGGGGGAAAAAATATAATTTTAGCCCAGAGGTAAATCTATTTATTATATTGAACTGTTTGGTGCTGCCAAGGTTCAATACACGCTTGTGAATTGCGTTTCTTTACCATCTTGCATACAGCTTGCTTCCATGTGTTTGTTCTCTCTGAATTGGCGCTGTTTTGTTTGCGTGCTCCCGTCTATGCTTTGATGAGGATACACCTGCCCACAAGTTAATATCCAATCACTATGCGCTAAAGTCATGTGAAATCTTACACCTGTTTTGTCAACTTCCCCCGTTAGTTTGACATGCCGAGTGGATAGGAGAGGCTGCGTTATGTGAAAGCGCCATCAACTTTTAAATCAGTGGGGATGGCACATTCGGTCAGTGTTGAGTATAATGAGAAGGAAAAGCAAAAGGGTAAACAAAAAAGAATGACTGTCTTCAGACATGGAGAGTGAACAGGGAAACAGAGCTTTAAACAAAGTAACCGTGCACAATGAAATATCAACGCTTTTCGACCCGTTTTAGTGTAAAAGTACATGAAAATTATACAGAAATATATTTTAAAAAGACTGAAATGTCTTCATATTTGTACATTTATGCACTACTTAAATGCTACCTTTCACTGAGACTTACACCATACACCAGGAATGTGTACGCCTTGCTGCCCCCCCTCTGCCTACAGGTCGTCAGTCGCAAACTTTCTGGAGGAATGCCACTACAAATCATGATAATAATAACAATAATAATAATAATGATAATATTAAGAATTATACATTTATTTGTATAGCACTTTTAAAAACAGAGGTTTATAAAGTGCTTTGACACTTGGGGTCTGGTCATGTAGTGATAAAAGTTAGTAAAATATATATATTTTCTTGCACCAAGAGAGTCATATACAAACATAATTGCTGCTGATTTTCAATATCTGAAGCAAACTGCATTTATATACGTTGGACTGATTAATTGCTGATGCTAGAAATAAAACCGGTGTAAGATATCGCTCCGTACAAACTGATTAGCTTCCCTCAACCAACAGGAGTCGTGATATGTAGAAGTCATGATATGTTGAAGTGTTGTAGCATGGGAGAACGTTTCTTTAGACGATTTCATTCTGCCAGAGAAATTGAGAAAATAAGAAAGAATGATATCTCCTAATCAAGACATTCCTGTTTTGCTTCATAAAGATTGAAAGAATATCATTTGACCATTATGAAAGTTGATTATGTTTTTTGTTTTTTTCTGTTAGTGATGAATAGATAGAATAGAGCATGGTATAAAAAATAGACTATATAAAAAAGGATACAGTCATTCCATTTAAAGGCAATGATCAGGTAAACTTAATCACCCCCCATTGATTTCACTGACACGGCCTTGCGCAACCACGCCGGTTTTCCATTTAGATGGAAATGAAGAAAAAAAGTAAAAGCTGTCATACTATTGTGAGCTCAATCCTAGCTAGGAGGAGAAACAATTACTTTTAAAGAGAATTTCATTTTTTTGTTTCAACAACACATAAATAATCATTGACAATGGCTGAATCAGCTGAAGAATTACATTTCTTACATAAAATAAAAAATCAACAGCGTGTTCCAGTTTTTGCTCTGTTGGAAATTCTTTCTCTTTTGGAAACAAAGTGCCTTTTGTGTCTTCACAGCTTGCTTGACTGTGCAGATCCGCTCCTGGAGTTGAGACATAGGGCAACATGTGAAGATGAATCACTACTACATCTACAGAAAGAGCAGGCCGCCGTCGAGGTCAGGGAAACAAAAGCTGCAACACAAACGTGTCAGTTCCAAACCAACAGAGACGCACGGTAGGACCAAGTGTTTGTGACGGATGAATTCCTGTGAATGCAAGATTTCCTGCTCGCCCTTTAATCTTTAACCAGGTGGGCTGAAGTTTACTGTTGCCATAGAAGCAGTCATAAGCATTTAGACCCTTTGTAGGTTTACTTCAGCACCTCTACATTTCAGCTCAGCACCCCTAAATTAATAACAGGAACATGAGCCTCGTCAGATTTTAGAAATTGGACAGAATTTTGCAATTATTTGTATAATGTACAGTATTGTGTAGAAGTTATATTAGAAGTATTTTGAGTCAAAAATTATCCTTTGCTACTGTCATAATGCATCCATTACCACCCCCCCCCCCCCCACCCCCCTCCTACAGTTGGTTTATTCCAAAAGTCCCAATTGAACCAGAAGGATTGCAGAGACAGACAGCGATGTTACATGGAGCATCAACCAATTAAAATGTGTAAACATGTAATATAACAAGTCAAACGTTCTTTAGCACCAGCCAAAAATATTCAAACTTTCCTCATCAAGTGGTTCAGCGCTCCGGCTCACTAGTTATTGTCAGTTGTGCCGTGTGATATCTTAGCATCATGTTTAATAATAATGAAGAGAGCTTAGAGCTGTGTGAATCTGAGGACAGTAGATGGATAGTTAGATCACTATATCACAGGTAAGATGTTGTGAAACTCTACATTTCAAAAGATAAATCCCTGTCGGGATGCAGAAGAAAATATTTCTCATCCTTACTTAATAAAAGTAGGTTTTTTTCTGCCATTAATGAATAACAGAAAAACCCACAGGTTATGATGCTAAAGTGTAATTTTGGTGAGAAAGTAGTAATTATACAGAAGTTCTTTAAAATCGTCTTTATTGACCAGCTATGAGGAATATGACTGTGGTCAAAAGTAATTTCTATATTATTAACTCTGTCCCTTCTTCATAGTATTTAATGTGCGATTCCTTTTTGTGAATGATGTCCTCTTTTATTAAAATGTTCTTCTAATTATTGCCTGAGTTAATGATTGGGAAGAAATCATTTCCATCACTCAGTGGGACGATGATAACCCCAGGCTTTTATTTTCCTCTCCACACAGCAGGTGGAGGGGCTTGATCAAACAAAGACGATTTTAAACACTTAAGGTCTCCCTGTGGCATTTTCAAATATTCCAGCAAATTACCTCAAGATGGTGGGTAATGACGGCAGATGATCCTTTGAAGTGAAACAAAAGAAAGTCTGTTTAACGCTGACACTCTTTAAGAGTTCTTCTGTTTTCAAATGATGCTTAAAAACCTTGGAAACAACAGAGTGAGCCTGGGTATATGTGATTTCATGTAGCGTATTAATTTATATCTCCAGGCAAGGCTAGTTAACCTCATACAGTGGACTCTGTTCACGACTCTGATCTTTTTACATTTTCTCAGCCTTGTTGGTTAGTTGTGTTCAACCTATTCTTCCTTAAGTCCAATGAATACAAGCTGCAGTAATGAGGCAGAGTCAGGGCTCCCGTGTTTCCTTTAATTTGCCGAGAGATCACAAAGCCAATGCATCTCACAGGCGTTTCTAGTTCCCTCCCAGCTGACCATGGCTAAATGGTGTTTTTGCTCTGCTGAACACTAATCCCTCTGTCAGATAAGGCCCATTATAGCAGGGGTGTAGCTGGTCTGCTTCAGTTTGAGCAGACATTGAACCCATCTGTAGACGACAATGAGGCCATGCAGGGGACGGCAGTTCAATGGTGCTGCAGTGTTTGTGCACTTTTAATAACACAGCATGTCTTTTTTTGGAGCAGCAGTGTCTTCCTCCTCTTTCTCAATATTCAGAGACACAAAGGACTCATTCAAGAATGTCAGTGTCAGAACAAAAACTGCTCAAAAAGTAGCTTTGAAGCAGCTGCTTTTTGCTCCACACCTACCTGATATGATGCAAGGTAGATTCAGATTCAATCTTTCTTTATTTCTTGACTTAGAGCAATGTCAAGTTGCTCATATATTACAGTAGACAGTCAGAAATCAGGAGGTAGCGCCAGTTTGTAATGAATCAACCATGTTAGGCTGTTCTGACAGCACATGGAGCATTATATGAGTTTTTATCCTCTACATCCGTACATTAGATTTGATTGCTAAATGAAGGTTGCTCTCATGAAACTCATTTGGAAGTCTGCAAATCTATCATCGTCTCTTTCAGACTCAGCCAGCTGCAATGGAAATGAGGAGCCAAACAAGTGCACTTTATGGGTGTGAGAGTGTAAACGACAGTTATTTTTCTCTTTGTGAGAATGAGGAGCTGGTCTGGACATTCACAGCCTCAGGGGATTGTGGGCTTCAATATATGAGCCATTTTGGAGCTAAATTTCAATCATTTTTGTTCTTTCTAGTGTATGTTAATGTTAATACATTATCCATTTTAGCATTATGGTCAGCAATAAAGCATACGTGTGATTCCATTTGATAGATATTTTTTCTTCCAACCTTAAAATCCTTAAAGGAAAAGTAATTCATCATTTTTTATATTATTTCCTTAATGAAAAACGATGTGTTCCTCACTTTCTTCTTGTTTGTTCAGGAAGGTTGTAGAATCATCTATTAGCGGATGTTTACCAAATGCTCCCCTGCCCACCCACATTACACCCACTAACAGGGTGCTTGCAGATTGCCCACCTTGGGCACTGTGAGGGCACAAACATCAGCAGGGAAATTGGTTTCCCCAGCTTTTCCTCCCGCTGCACTTGTTTCTCCTCTGCAGCTGCACAGTCCTTATTAATGTCATCAAGGGTCTATTCTGTTGATCCTTCAAAGAGGCAACATCTTTCACACAGAGTATCGGAGGAATCTTGGGAGTAAAATGTCAAGGGAATAGTGTTGGGAGAATGTAGGGAGCTCTTAGGAAGACTATTTCTGCTTCATCTCAACATCACACACAAACGCACTCATGCAGCTTCTGTGCCCCTCCCATCGCCTGTTTGCCAGCACTTCTATTTTGGTTTGTTTGCGCTGTGTACTGTCTGATGTGGATGTCATTATGGGAGGCAAGAGTACACACTAACAAGGTTTTTGGGAGCTTAATGTAAATCCATTAATTGATCTGTTTCTTTACACAAGAACTGCAAGAGGAATAGTTTATTTACATGTTTGGCCTCATAGGCTGGAGTTGTGAGTAACTCTTATCTTTGATGATATTTTTAGGGTGTCTAGGGTGCCTACTTCTATTTCTGATATATAGTTTAGGGAAATATCTGCTTTTTTAATCCTGTTTCGTAGTTTCTAAGTTCTGGTTTTCTTGACTTCTATAGTCAAACTGTCTTCATCTTGATATAAAGATATGATTAAAATGGAACTAAGATAAGAACTGGACCAAAACTCACAAGTTGGGATTTTGTCCTTTGTGTCTTTAATTGGTAGATTTTCATTGCTAAATCCTATATAATATTTTCACCCCATTATTTGAAAAGAACTGTAAATATACTTCTAAAGCTTTTTTCTGGCAGAAGCTTATTTAGGCAATACTCCCGGTTAAGCTTTCAGATCTCATACAGTACTGTACATAATTAAGGTTATTGTAATGAGGAGGATACATATCTTTATATCTAGCATGCTTAGTATTCCACTAGACTATTGGCTGCATGAGTATGTAAACAACAGAATGTGTTTCTAGATGAAAAATAAGAACTCAGTAAATGACGTCTGAAAAATTGTTATGGCCGAACACAACAACAGACACAACACAAAAGATTTAAGTTATTGTACTTTAGTTGATTGAAAATTAAACAGAAAGCCTGAAAACAAACCACCATCCATCAGAAGTAACTAATCCCATTCATACACCACCACCGAAGCAGGGGGAGCAATTTGGGGTTAAGTGTCTTGCCCAAGGACACATCAGACATGTTGCCCAGCTGGGGATTGAACCCTTGACCTTCTGGTTGAGAGGTGACGACTCTACCAACTGAGCCACAGCCACCGAAAATGTGTCTGTATTGCGCATTAAAACTGCCGTTAGCTGACCAAAGTGCTACACAGACAAAGGCAAAATAAAACAATGTAGAAAGACGTAGGAGGTTATGATGATCACATAATCACATGATTACAATGAATAATGCAAAATCATTAAAAAACACCTTTAAAAAAACAACTTTAAGCAGTGCACATATGTCTGGGTGCCGTCTGCAAAACAATGAAAAGATATGCCATGGCTCTTTATGAGGGGACTCTGTGGCAGCATGTACAGTAAAAACCGAGCCCTGAGGAACCCCACAGGTAATGTAGGACGAGGAAGAAAATGTATGTCTCAAGCTGATATTAAATCTTCTGTTTTCTAATAGTATTTGAAGAAATTTAGAGCTTGTCCCTGGATTCCAACCCACTCTTCAAGCCTCGTGATAAGCAGGTTGTGGTTGTTGTGCTACATGTGTCAGGCATACCGTAAAACCTGAAATTATAACTGATTGTCAATTAGGGGCCAGGCCTCTTATTACGCTCAGGGGTGTGGCCAACATGAAAAAAATAATGACCAGCCCATTTAACATACAAGCCAGTGTAGTATTAACAAGGGTCAACTTTAAAATAGAAACAAATGTGAATTAGCATTTTGAACAGTGCAACTTTAAATGCTTTTTAACTGTGGTCTATCTTAAATGGCGCTGCTTCTCTTGGTAGTGATCATAACACACGACATATAACTACTCAGAAAATCAAATGCTTGACACAGACCAGGCTTTGCATGAACACAGAAATATCAGGAGGAGTCCGATGGCTCAGAAAGTCTCAGAAACAAATCGTTAGAAACTAAGTGAGTCACATTTTAAACTCTATACACAGAGTATTGCTCGTAGTACATCACTGCACAGAGGGAGGTGGGGGGCAGAGGGGAGTCATGATGGCAATTCTGCTTTTCTTGGGGCTTGTTCGGCTCGGGACTTCCACAAAGCCTAAATCATAAAAGAGAAATCTTTTTTTCTTTCTCCTGAGCAATAACCACAGTCCTTCACTGTGTTTGACCTTTATCGGGAAGATTTATATTTAGTGTTATTTCAGCAACCAACAAAACCATGTTAAGAGGAAAATTTTAATGAACAAGTCCTGTTTAAATGTCAACCGTTCTAAGAGATAAACCTACAATCAAAGGCACTTTTCATCCAGCTTTATATGAGGCTCCTGGTGCCCTGACGTGACAAAGCTGTGCTCATGGTAAGAATACATGCTTAGGATAATCCATTCCTGTGATCTCTCTTCCTTTAGGAAAAACAGATAAGAGCTGAATCTTCTATTGATGAATAATAGAGAAGCTATCTGATATTCATATAAACCAAAAAGTCAAAATAAAATGTTTAATAATTCAAACTTAAATACGCCCTGCTGTGCTGAACTAGACCGACCTGAAAAATAAAGCATCTACACCAAGCCTAATTTGAACTTTGAGCTAGATGGAATTCAGAAGCAAATGTTTGAAAGAGAAACACACACACTCATTAGCGGAATCATCTTACAAGCTACAGTATCGGCCAATTATCAAATTACAGCAAATTGAGTAAAAATTGCTTTGGTGGCAATTAAATCATGAATTGCAGTAAGCAATTGAAGTCATTCAACCTGTAGCACATCAGTTTTGAAAGGTTTCTGTTCGATTCAATTACATTTAAAGACATTACATGCTTGATGCCAAAGTTTCAAAGAGCATAATGATTTGTTTGCTTCAACCTTTCTTTTAAACAATATTCAGTAAATCTAAATAGGTATTAATAAATAAGAATGGACGAGATTAACAATTTTAGAAATTAAAAATATTTTAGGTATAAATAATAGACTACAGTTAGCAACACGTTTGCTAAGTTTGTTTATCAGTAAATGTAAAAATTATTTTAATTACAATGGCCACATATTCATGTATTTTCTGTTTAACGACTTAAAAGTTCTCTTAAAAAAAACAAGGAATTGGTCTGAGAAGAATAAGGTGTCTGGCTACAATAGTGTAAAAAGCCATAAATGAGGTCATGATATTGTTATAACAGTTTAAAAAAAACTATCAACCAGTATCATATAGAGCAATATTCCAGTATGGAGTCGACACTGTGACAGCATGTGTATTTTCTTGAGGAATTTAAATATGACACATCTTAAATATATCTTTTTATATTAAGATTAAAAGTAATTAGATATGATCCTGATATACAGGAAACTTAAATTAGTATTTTTCAGTCTTTATACTTTTCAGGTTTTATGGTTCTTTTTCAAAATTACAGTTTCTGCCATATAAAAAGACAGCTTTAGATGCAAAATATATAATCTCAGTTCATTATGTGGGTCCTATCAGACTCTGACTTTCAATATCCTCATCATATATCATGTCTTTTCATGGGGAAATGGAGTATGCAGGCTTACAGAAGTATTTTCCCTTATTCTATACAAACGTTCTACAGTCAAAGAGGAGAAAGACCTCATATAGTCCTGATTCAGTTCAACACCTTCTGCAGCTCAATATATACACTGTACATGCCTCACTGACTCTCTGAATACTTTCCCATCAAATATATTCAAATACTGCTCATCGTGTTTCAGAAAACGATATTTGAAATTGAGCTGGGTATAAAGGATTATTCCAACTTCAGACAAACCCTGCTTTGATATTTTGGGCAACCCGTTTTCCTGATTATAATCTCTTATCTGTGATTGTGAAATTATTCAATGGGAGGGGATTAAGAAGTATAATCTTTACAGAGATTTTTAAGGTGAAATAAATGATTTTCCTTCTTTCATCACTATAAAATGATTTGAGAGAGGATTTAGCATCTGAAAGAGACAGGTAGATCTTTGACATTGTTTTGAAACACAACAGATGTAGCACTTCTCTTTCCATCTTAGTATCACTGTGATTGTTTCCTGCTGGGTTGCTTTCGTCAGCTCTGTGCTAGGCTCAATCGTTCAAAGTAAAGAGAAATCTTTCTCTGGAAAAGCTACTCACAGCCATTCATTAGGTTTTCATTCAATGTATTTTAAGCTTTCATTGAGCTGATTTCAAATGTATTCCTCAACGTTAAAGAAAACACATTCACAACACAACCTCTGATATGTTGTTTAATTACCAACAGCAAAAAATATTCAGATTTGAACAATAATTAAATTAGGTGTCCATCATGGATATGTAATGGTGTTAAATAATTCAGTGTCATTAATAGAAAAGGGTGAAGTTTTTCTACAGCAGAAAAGGAAATACTCCTGAGGATGATTGATTTTTTTTTTCAAGCCTTTAACGACACATGTAACAACATGTTCGCTTTTATTTTTTGAATAACTTTGTAATCTGCATAAATCCTTTACGGCCTATAATTATTAGTACGTTAATATACTGGCTTAAACGAAAGTATTTGATTTCATGTTTATTAAATAGAAATGTCTTTACTGAGATTGATTTGCTACCTAGACCTGATAAAACAGACTTGATGAAGGTTTTATATCAAAATATTTTGAATTGCTGATTTTGCTGCACACATTCTCGTAACACAATGCCAGAGGTGAAAATCAATGTCATCTTTTATTATTCTATCACTGTTTTCATATTCTCTCTCAGTACTGAGAAACAACCCATTCTGTACTCGATCCACGGCCCCGGTGCATCAGAAATGGTGAATACATCATGAAATGTAGATGTTGAATATTACATTTTGTTTGGTCAGTGGCTTATCACTGTGCACGGCTATCCATATCTCCAGCTAACTCCCACTGCTATGTTTTTAAGCCCTGGCTGAGTTTGAAGCAATCTTTCTTTGGTAACAGACATTTTTCTACAACTGCGTACACTATCCCCTCCCAGAGGAGCGACACAGTGGCTCTTCACGATGTTGAAAGATAACCTTTGTGTATCTGGGGAGCACACAAGAGGACTACACTGCAGATCGTCCTTGGTTCTATCTCCTGATCATAGCTTCCAGTATCAGATAACCATGCCCCTCAAACTCCCAGCAGAGACAGATTTTTGCTCAAGTCACCTGTCTGGACTTATCTCCACTGCACCTGAGAATTTCTGGCCGTAATCTAATTCCAGACCCAGCACGGATGAATAATCTCAGAGCCTTTCTCGACGCAGAATCAAAGAAACGTTTCTAAAGAGCCCCTGGAGGAGGTTCAGCAGGAGAAAATCCACCTCCTGAGAGAAAGGTGTTGAATTTGATTCAGCAGAGTTAGGATGTAGGATCCACTTGCTGCATATTGAATTTCACTAAGAATGTTCGATACAGAGCGACAAGAGGAAGATAAAAGGCAAGGGAGGGGGTATAATTTTACCGAGATAGAAAAGAGGGCTGGGTTGTTGACCAAGGTCTTTTTTGAAGCACACATCCTCGGATATCTATCCGGATTTTCTCTATAATCCTGTCTTTCAATTTAGTGCCACAATCCTGTGTTCACTGAGGTAAACAACCTGAGCAGCCTCAGTTTCCTCTCTGTAGCTTGTGAAAAACACCTCTGTCATGTTTTCACATGAATGGATGCATTAGCAGATTCTTTTAGTCTGCATAGAAATGTGTCAAAACTCAATCAAAGTTGTAAAGAAAATCAAAGAAAAAATCACATTTAAAACTTGTTTAAAACTAGATAAGAAATCAATCCATATAGAATACATATTATCAAGATGTTTTGACCGTTCATCGAAGGTTAAATAAAATATTTAAATAAATACATTATGTTTAAAATACTATGCCTTTAGGATGTTATAGTAAGCAGGGGTGCACCACTATATCCATGGAAACACAAAGTGATTTACAAAACATTGTTCCGTGTTTTTTAAGTCCCATGAAATGTGCATAAAGAACATAATTGTAAAGCAATTTTTGAGAGCAAATGTGTGATCCCAATAAGATACTTACAGTACATAACATTGAGAAGCAACACAATTATGATGTTATTTTTAAGCCTGTGGCTGTGACAAAACTTGTCTATTAATTCCTTGTGTGTGCTTATCAGTTATTAAAAGATATTTTCAGTACCACTCTCATTTCATCTGATTAGCTTATTTTAGCATACAAAAGAGAAGTATTGGGAAATTGCTCACATGGCTCCCCCAAGGGTAACAAGGTTTTGTAACCAGCCGCCTGTACGTGCACTAATAGTAATGTTTTAATTTGTTGGTTTTTTATACACGAGTAAACTTGTTCAATAGAATCAACGTTGCTGTTTTTTGGGTGGGGTATTTGTAAGACTAATTTCTGGCACAATGTTGTATCTGTTTTGAGTCTCTTTTTTTGTTGCCTGGCAACTAACTGCAAAGAATAGCCAGGCACAGAAAACATCATGAGTTGATAAGTGAGCCTTACAGATGCTTGTGGTTTAAATTGGTATGTTTTTATGCATCAAATCCAACAAAGTCAGATTACCGGCAGGTTATTAAAGACAATAACCGTAGATATTTACCACAGCGTCATTTGTAGATTGTAGTCATCTTCGTTGAGTCCAAATGTAGCTTATTTTTGCAGATATTGGTCTGTTTTATTCCCCTTTTTGTTGTTTCCCCTTCTGAAGTCAGCCATATTAGAGAATGTTTTGACTTAGTTTCACTGAGGGGGAGTGGTCTGGTAGTAAAAGTGACGCTAATGTATACCCACTCAAAGAGAAATATAAAAGTCATCCCAATGAGACAGGACCCACTGTTTGCATACATGCAGCGACTGTGTTTGCATATTAATCAGACAACAATTGTTGTAGTTGTCAGAAGTGACAATGAGCTTTGCTAAGGGCAGAACTCTTTTCTTATTTCTAAGTATACTTGATGAGGGAGATACTTAGATAGAGGGTCTGTACAAGGGAGAACATTGAGTTTCTGTCTGTATGAATTATTTTACATTGTATCCACTTATATGATAATAGTTGAATCATAGAGATTTCCAGCTCACTCATTACACCCACCCAGGAAATGTTCTTTTACAGCCGATACATCCATCTAACATTCTTAAGAAAGAATATCTAGCGACAGTCTGTTAATCAATGTTGGTGACATCTAATTTAATCTCTCCAACAATAGCTTATGAATGAAATAGTGTTAAGATGCCTTAGGGTCCTCAGTTATAATATATATAATGAGAAGAGTAGCCTAAGGTCGTAGCATCAATGCAGCCTTTCACATTCATAAACCTTTTCTTCTGATACTGATCAGAAGAAAAGAAGTGAAATGCTGTAAAGTCAGGTTGGTTTTCAGTAATCACCTTCTGACTTCAGGTTGTTTTCTCTGAATAGAACTCAGACGTTCTTCTGGGAACTCAGTGGGAGTGGGGCAGGACTCAAAGGGTGAAAGCTTGGCGACTGGAGACAGACTTCTTTAGGGACACCTTTGTAATGGAAAATAAATGGGGATTTAAATCACTCTTCTCTATTCAGCTTGTGCACCAATAACCCTGCATTGGATATTTTCTGTTCTTTTCCTGCCATTTCCACCAGAGCAAATGAAAGCTTTGCTCATTTCTGCCTGGCATTCAGACTGAAGTAAATTGCAGGGCATGTGGTTTTCTGTTGGAAGTGGTGAGCTATACTTTTGTCTACAATAGAGGACGGTAATAATGCATCAGAATTCAGTATTAACTGAATGTACCATTACAGTTTTCATCTTAAGTCTTAACAGAGAAGGCTTTGTCATTCCTAAAATTTTCTTAGATACTCATTGGTGAAAACAGCTGCCAAAAGCACTAAAGTGCATTAAGTCTCCCATCACACAAACCCCTGTGAAATGACAAAAACATTGTAACTCTTATCCCCCAAAAGGGTAGGATATATTATAATATTATGGTATAATGTTACTGTCCAAGTCTTAATACAGAAATGTGGCCATCCAAAAGAGATTCTGCTGTTACATTTTTATATTCTATTAGTGCTGTTAGATTTCAAAGTTCCTGTTCGGTTACCTGATTGCTGATTACTTGTCTACTGGTCTCCCTTGCTCTCCTTTCATTAATCAGACGTTTGTTTGGTGAACAACTTCACATTTTTCACCATTTTTTTGTTTTGTAGTGGTGAACTGTGTCTGCACTATGACCGATTATGAGCATATAAAATGATTGTGTGGGATGCCTATACTAAAGATCCACACTTTACTCTATTACAAAATAAATACATGCAGATGATGAAGATGTGCTGAGTAATAAGAAGGTGAAATGTGTTACAGTAAACAGCCACTGCCATGTCTCTGTGCACCCTTTTCCTCTTCCAGCACAGTAATCTGTATTAAAACTAAAAATCACACTTGATGATATATGTATGATATTTGAAGATGTTGTTAAAAAAAACGGTGGCCAACATTATGTTGGCAAAAACATGTTACAACCATGGCTTATTAACTAGGTGGTGAATGAGGTAGAAAACTATTGTGCTTCCCATGGACTGACAACTATCTGTGGTGGCTGCTGGTCTTGGTTGTTGATCCATGGCCTGCCTGTGTATGATAATAATCAAATTAGTGTGTTATTTTAGAAATTGACCTTTGTAGTCATGAATAGATCAACAAGCAGGGGTGCTGTTGGTAGCTCAGCTGGTAGAGCAGGTGCCCCATTTACAGAGGCTATCGTCCTCGACTTATAGGTTTGTGGGTTTGAGTCCTGGACATGACCCTTTGCATGTCTACCCCTCTATCTCTTCCACACATTTCCAGTCTATCCTCAGTTGTCCTATCTAGAAAGGCAAAAGTAGACCCCAAAAAAAATGTCAACAAGAGGCTGTTGACATTTTTAATTATTCTGTAAAATTAGCATTTAATACTGGGCCTAGTGGAGATTGACTCACTTTGGAGCCAGTCTCAAGTGGACAGTCGAGGAACTGCAACTTTTGACACTACACTTTCTGTGTAGGCATAATGTTCAGCCATGAAAGCTGAATACTTGGCTTGATGTTTGCTGCTTTATATTGAAACATGAAAGCTCAAACTGACAGAAAATGTCTCCTTCAGTATTTGGCCCTCAGAGATAAATCCATAATAAATTACATGGTAGTCCAATAACTGACATTTATGGTGTTCGTATCTCTGGATTAACTGTTGTTTGATAAAGGACATCATCCAACATGTATGATGAACTTTATTTTTTATTCTTATCTGATCTTAAAGCAGGACTCAGTAAGGCTCCACATTCTGAAAAAATAACAGCACAAAAAGGGATCAACAATCTTTATCTGCAACAATAAAAGGTAAAGGTTAAAGTGATACTATCCTGCAAGCCAGGGTATCTTGTTTATTCCCTGCTGGTATTCACAGAGAATTCAAAGCCTCTAGTATATCAGATAATTTGCCCTTTTCTCTTTTCATGCCATCTGGCCCCATCCTTCTTAGCTGTTTTATCTCTGACAGAAAGGACCAGCACTCTCTTTCTCCATCTTAAACCTTCCATCTTCTAGCTCTGACCTCCAGACAGATCCTCCATCAGCTCAAAGGCATGAAGTATGTCACATAATGCCATTGTTCACAAAACCAAACTTTGGATATTGGCAGGTTGAAAAGGATTGTTGACATTTATCCTTCCTGTCATTAGCTGAGAGGGAGTAAATGTATCGATCAAAGAGTCACAGTAGAAAAGTTTGTGTTTTAAAATGATGGCCATAAGCAAAGAATTACAAATAAGTAGAACGTGCAAAATAAGGACCATTTGAGGAGGCATTAGATGCACAAGCCTGAGAAAGAATCAGCATACAGATATCAGCGAAACCACTTGCATTACAAAAATCAAGTAAGAGAAGAACCGTATGCACTTTTCTGCTTTGGAAGCTTTTAAAGTGAACTCAACAGAGGAAAATGGGGGTAACTGTGAGGGAGAGAATGATGGTCAAAGCCATTGTTCTGTGTGTTATCAGGAGCCTTGGGAGTGCAGAAACTCTTATCGTTTCACCCTCTCAGAGAGTGCAGGAAGAATGGAAATTTGAGCAACAATAGCCAACTCTTGCTGAATAACAGCGGGTTAATGAAATCAGGTCAGGTCAGGGAAACATATTTCAGCCCTGATCAAGTTGGGGGTCACACTGGGTGGAGAGAATAAACCTCAGGTCAGCAGGAGTAGTATGGCTTCTATTAAGGCCACTGTTACAGTCAATCAGTGGCCTCCTGTAAACTGATGCTTTAAGCATTAGTTTACAGGAGGAGAACATACAGTTGTTCAATGATTTCTAAGAAGGTTCAACCCCCCACAGAACTTGCACTTTCCTTTGAGACTCCAATGACAGCAAAAAGTAAAACAAAGTTTTAAAAAGGTAGTTAATAAACTGGATTCATGTAGAAATTAAACTTTAGTCCAGAGCACTACATTGAACTAAACTGTTAGAACCTAAGTTTAAGGAGGAAAAAGTTATTTTTTTGCATTCAGACAAATTTAGGGTCAGAGTTAGCTTTTTAAATAAAACTTTCCCTGAATACCAACGTTGTAAAACAGCTTCACACACATTAGACACAATTCAGTTTTAGTACTGTAGCTGACATTATTATGTGAAGCTTGTGAAGGGAAGCATTAGCTGGTCTATGGCAGTATCTTGATTTGTTCACTGAAAATATTTAACTCCATTTAGAGCAAATATTTAATTGTGTACCTTTCACTCGTTCTCTTGCCATAAGCAGTCATGCATTGCCTTTGAACAAATAAATCACTGTTGCTTGCTAATTAATCCATTAAGAACGCAATAATAAAGTCGGTTAAACCTGAGGCCACGTGTGTTTAAAAGGATGATTAGTACCTTGTCAGATTTTGTACTGTACTAGAGAACAAGCTGCACCAGCAGTGCTCTGCTTTAAATATAATTAAGGGATAATAGTACAACAGCAATGTCTTACAAGCCAATACTGTTGGCCTCAAGTCGATAGCAATTGATTTGGGCTTCACCTCATTAATGACTGAGGCTAAACCTTGTGGTGGTTTTGTCCTAGAGAGACTCAGTGACCCAGTCTGATTTCAGTAAGAAAAGCATGTAAATATGCTTTAGATTTTCTAGACATTTAACATGATAATGTGTCTTTAGAGTTCGATGAAGTTAGATGAGAGGATTGATGCAACTTTCAAGTTTACATAAATGATTTGGAAAGTTAGCTGGGCCTAGCTTAAAGACCTGAAATTTAAGGAAAAATTTGCCTGGATTAAAAGTTCGATATGATTTGTTAGCCAAATAGTTGTGTTCTCCTTGAATTGTACTCTTTCTATGAAACCTCCACCATTGTGACTCTACATACAGAGTCCATGAGTGGGGCTGTCTCTCTTCCCCCACATGTTGGCAACAATTTAAGAAAAAGGACTATTCAATTAAATCTACAAATAGTCAACTTAAGAGTCAAATAGGAAAATGAATACTCTGTAAAGATTGTTATGATTCAGAAGGTACAAGTCAGCTGCTTGACAAAAAGTTTTACTATCAATACTCACTATCATTATCAATAATGGTCCAAGCATTGGGAAACAGATTTTCTTATGTCTATAAGTATATATATATTTAATTTTTTAAGGTAATAAAAAATACTGTTGCACAGTCTTACCTTCTCACAGTGAAATACATACTGTACACTCTTGCAGGTTGATATCAAATATAACCACTGAACCAATGACAATTATGCCAGAAGCAGGACTACTACAAACTTTAATTTGCATACAAATGCACCATATGATTTTTGGCAAAGGCAACCAAGAGGAACCATCATTTAATGATTGCAGTTTGACATATTGTGTGGTTCTGCAGAACTCACTAATCCTCAGCATTGTAATTGTTGGAGGCACACAGGGTTGTCAGAGCATGGAAAAGGCCTGATTAGCTCTCACCTTACACCAGTCAGCTTTGTACGCACACATTTCACAACCCTTTTAGAAAAGACTTCTCATTAGTTACACTGGAGACCTGGGTGCTATCTCTCCATTTGAACTGCTTATTGAACTCTAGGGACCTGCCTCCTCTTCATTGTAAAGCCGTGGCTGCTTTAAAATGTCATCAGAGAACTTTTGAATTTAAAGAGGCAGACCAATTGGCAGCACAGGTTGAATGCTAAATTAAGGACAGACAACATTTACAGCCTCATTTAAGTTGTTATAGGAGTATGTTGAATTATTAGCTGATGACTTTATTATATGTCATGAGTCTGCTTTAAACAATGGGCCAGGTTGAGTCTCAATATAACTAAGAGTGGGGAAAAAAGTGTGTGAAACTTACACCTTAATTTTGTTTTCCAAATCTACTGTGATATCAGGATTGTTTTGAGCTGTTCTGCTGGATCACTAAATGGAGTTTGCAGAGTTGTCAAATGTGATAGGATGTCCCTTGTTCTTGTTTCAGTTTTTCACTTGGTGGACTTGCCTCCTTTAATGAAAAATTTAAATAAACAATTATTTGACAAGAGCCAAAAGAAACTTTGCTGAAGAAGATCATTTCATATCAAAAGCTTAAAATATCCAAAGGCGTTGTGGTGAGATTGTAATAAGGAGCTATGAAGCCATTGCTGAAATCCCAATAACTGCAGTTCCTTGAGTGGCCACTTGAAGCCGACTCCAAGGGAGTCAATCGACTGTTTTGTTTCAAAGCTCAACATCATAGCTGAAATAAACATGTTTACATCCTGGTGCAAACACAATTTTGGTATCTATTGCTATTTTCTATCTGTGATAACTGTGCAGGGTTTGAAGTTTTATAACTTTCAATTAAATTATACTGAGGCTTAAAGTTGCAGATACTTGTCATTTTAAACAGGTGATGCTAAGCATCCCTAAAGCTACCTTAACTGAACTCAAACTTTTTTGTGCCCTTTATATAGTATAACACAATCATTCTTGCCTGCTGTGCAGTTTGTTATGCTCCATTTTTAAATTGTTTTATTTGTAAGTGAAATTCAAGCATTATTTTGGTGATATGTTTTATTAATAAGCAGGTATCAATCAATCAATTATTATTTATAAAGTGCCAATTCACAAGTGTTATCTCGAGACGCTTTACAAAAGAGCATATGGGATAATATGCAGGAAGGTTTTCTCCTTTGTATTCCTGACGTTCCGGTTGTCCACACTTCCTTGCTGCTGAGGTGGAAGGTGGTGGCTGGGCGTCAGGCGGTGGTTGTGGGGACGCCACAGTCCGAAGGTGGTGGCTGGGCGTCAGGCGGTGGTTGTGGGGTCGCCACAGTCCGGTGGGGGTGGCTGGGCGTCAGGCTTCTCCCTCTTCTATACTTGGCTTGTTAGCTTGTGAAGTATTGGTCATACGTTTGTTTCGTTTCTGTGGCTGGCTAGTGTAAAATAACAAATAACAAATAAATTAAAATGCTATTTCTGACCTTTCTAACTTGTCTGCGCTACTGCAAAGGTCTTTTTATTAGTCACCATGCAGTCATTTCCACTGTAATGCATGCATCCCTTACACCATCTCGTGTGTGAACAAAAGAGTGTTTTTAGTGGGAGGCACACTCACTGCACAGAGGCAGCTAAGCTGCAAAAAAGATTTAAAAATACTTTTTTACCTACTGCAATTGCACTTTATAACGACTCCCCTTTAAGTAAGGACAGAAGACATTTAAACTTTTAAACTTTAGCCTGAGTTGCATATATCATATATCAAACTGTATTGTGGGCTCATGTTCTTTAGTATGGGTGGGATATGTATGTATATATGTGTTGTGTTGTGTGTTTGTATGTATGCTGACTGCTGGAACACCTACATTTCCCTGCTGGGATGAATAAAGTTTATCTTATCTTATCTTATCTTTATTTAATCCTCGTCCATAATAAGTGTGAGACTACTCCCGACTTTCTCCAAGAGCTGCTGCTTGTCAGACTAAATGGTCAGGAAATATAAGAGGGCTGATAGAGGCCTGAGATTGTTTCTCTGAATGGTCACATTAACGCAGTGAACCCACAGACACAACGGAGACCAAGCATTGAAACTGCATCCATCCTTTGTAGTTATTGTTGAAAGGGCAGCCATCTCTGTCAAGTCAATGTCTTTATCCACATGAAATAATAATGTCCCCACAGCAGCGCCTACAATAGAAATATCCAGAGGATGCACACAGAGCTGTCCCATGGCTAGGCAACGCTAACTATGATACTCCACACCTAAAACAACAGGAAGAAGGGATTAAAGCAGACCACTGACTGCTCTCGGTGTAAAGATTAACAACAAGATTGTGTGTGTGTGTGTGTGTGTGTGTGTGTGTGTGTGTGTGTGTGTGTGTGTGTGTGTGTGTGTGTGTGTGTGTGTGTGTGTGTGCGTGTGTGTTTTTTTTTTTGTCTTTTGAAGCAGAGACAGACTGTAAATCATATGACTGTGAAAGAATCTTTGTGTCAGCGATTTCTAGCCATTAGAAGGCCTTTGACTGTTCAATAATAGATAAGGCTTAATGGCTTCTTTGCTGCTGCTTCTGGCTGTGTCTGACATGTAGTGAGATAATGAATGTAAAAGAATGCCGGGGACATGCGTCACATGGTTAACATCCTATTTTGGTGCTAAAAATGGTCCCCTTTGACAACCTGTCTGTGTTTCGTCTCGTTTGTGGAATATTATTCTTTTTCCACTCACTTGTTTTTGTCTTCTCATTCAAAAATGAAAGTTCAGCTCATTCAGGACATAGAGGCTATGACTTGTCACATTTATATTCATCATTTCAGGAAAATTCAATGATTTCCTACAAGTTGGGGCTATTGTAATGAATGGGAAACCCTTCAAATCCCTTTTTTTCTAACTTCTTCAACCTTTTTCAAGACTTCATAACCCAGCCACATATCAAGACAAAAAGAAATCATCAATCAAACATTTCAGTGACCTTTTAAAGTTCTTTCATTTTTGTCAACTCTTCAAAGGTTTTTTTCCGACTCAGTGGGTGATGTCATCAGAGTATAGAATCTCACACAATTGAGCTGTCTTGGAGTCTTTTTAAGGTGAAATGAGCCGTGAGGAGGCGCAGGGGTGTCGTTCCTTTCCATCACTGTGACTACAGAGTGACGCTGCAGTCATTGGGGGTGGCTAAGCTACGGTGACCCAAAAGGGATAAAATAGCTCGTAATTAATGTAATAAAATAATTAAATGTGTTAATTTCAGACCTTAATGGCATCACAAGTAAAATTTTGATTAATTAACCCTGTCAGCTAGGGCTGAGAAAAAATATTGAATCATTAATGCTCTGTGATATATTTTACCTAATTCAATACCTATTCAGTAAATCCTCAGATCAATTCTTTTGTTGTCAGAAACTAAGGACACACTCACTCTGGTGTGCTCCATACCGTACTGAAGCCCGATTAATATGTATATCTCAGTCTTTGTTTATTAAAGAATAATTCAAGGTTAAATACATTTTAGAGTCAGTTAGTTCTAAACCAAATAATGCATATATAATTCTTTAACAAATACTAGTACTGTACTGAATATATCTAGTCATAGTCTTACTGTCATATGTGCATATTACTGAATTGATTTTGTAGCAAATTGATTAATATTGAATCGAACCAATATGGAATCAAATCGTGACACAAAGAATCGCAATTGAATTGAATTGTGAGGCCCTTGACAAAACCCAGCCCTACTGACAGCCCTAATGTACATATTCAGAGTAAAGCTTAGAGGTTTCATTGCATGGCAGTTTTAGGCAACATTATATGCACACAAAGAAAACTGTTCAAGTAAAGACTTAAAAGTGCTAGTGTTTAAGGCATTAAATGGACAGTGCTATATAAACAAAGTTGAGTTGAGTGCATTAGGGTCCATCATGGGACTGCTGGAAACTACCAACCTATAAATCCAAATCTTAGAATCTAAATAATGCATACATTTTCTTCATGCGTGGAAAACAACCACTTTTGTTTTAAAATGAGTCTTATTCAATAAAATGTGTCTTGTGATTTTCTTCTTGGCACTTCTCACATTTGTCTTTCCTGCTCTGAAGGCTCTATAATAATACATATGTTACAACAAGTGACATATAAAGTCCTCTTTTTCAGCTCATTTTCTATTTCAGATAAAGCAGGATATATCAACTCTGAAACCAGGAAAACTGTCAGTTTTATCAAAGTCACCCAGCACATGACCGCCATTGGCATGTTTGGACCAATTCTGACAACACTAGGAACAGACTCAGATAAGAAGAGGAATGAGGACATCATTTCAGAACCCTCTTATACCTGCTCCCTTCAAAGGCACCAGAGCACACATACTATGATTAACCGTAAATACCTCACTTAAGAACAGCCAAACAATAGGATGACAGCTTTGCTTACACTTGGAGCTGACAGCAGATTTCTGTCATGAAATCCAGGTGGACATACAGTTTTTGCAAATGTCAGTATCTGACATTTTAAAGAAAAAATATCTTGCTGTGTGCGTCAGGTTACCTTCCTGAAGTGAAGAGTTTATTTTCAATAACAGGCTTTATACACAGCAGGCATGTTGACTTGTCACAGGTGTTACTAATACCATTAACGATGTCTCTGTTTCATACAGGTGTAGTCGTAAGCCATGACAGTTTGACAGTGAGCCAACATAACTACACAACAAACACCGGGACTCTAGAGCTGAAACAGGTAACAGCCTCCATTCATTTCAGCTTTGACAGAAGCAACATTTCCTGGTTGGTCTTGTCGCCTCACACATTAAAACATCAAGACTTTAACCCCAGCTGAGTCCTGCCGGGGTTTATGTTTGGAAAACATAAGCCCTGTTTTTAAGCCTGGAGAAAGAATGGGATTTGGTTATTTTCAGTGTTTTTTAAATTGGGTTTAAAAATGTGCTTCAATTCACTGCAGACCTTTTAAAATATTTATCTTAAACTAGAATCTTGCTCTATTCTTAATCAAATGGTTGTGGTGCCTAACTGTACTGTACATAAAACATTCACGTCAGTTAACATTTCCTGGATTGTATCAACCTTTTGTTCTTGAAAGTTTCATTTATTGTATCATTTATTAAAACATGACCAACTGACCAACAATATTAATTTCATTAAAGAAGACTTGTAGACGCAAAAGAGTAATGTGTAGGCTTTCATATCTTTGAGACGGGGGCCAGGGTTCCCTTTCTCAGTCATGTCAACATAAGTCAAATTTGTGTAGATAACAAAATAGTTAAATGTAGGTCACTGAAGATCTCTAACAGTTCTGCACAGTGGTCGTTTTTGGTCTAAAATCAGAGTAGGTGAAATCTCCTCTCGTTCTTAAACCGTACAGAATATTCTGGGTTGCTTCAAAACTCGATTTACAGTGTTTTCTTAATTTTCTGCAGCAATTGACTAACATTGAGTGCTTGTTTGATTTCTCCACATTTCCTTCTCTCTGTGTACATGTGATAAGACAGGTGGTGGTTAAACATGGCGGACATTAGTTGGGAGCTCTGTGCTGAAATTGAGGTGAAGCACTATAAACAGATCTGTGTTAATGGGTCTGTCCCTTGGGGTCCGCTGTGCGCTGAGGTAGAGAGATAGCTGCAGACCTTTTCCATCCTCCTGGAACACTGCTCGGAGAAAATTAGAGGCAGATTATTGATGAGTAGTTTTCCTAACAGAGTTTATTTAGTGTGACCACGGGCATGATTTTAATTTCTTCACGGGGATCATTAAAATTTTATTTTATTTAGTTTGTGGTAGTGTTTTGATGTTATTTTAACATCGCCAAAAATATACTATGTAGTCAAGAAGAGTCACTAAAATGTGTCAACTAAAAGAACATCATGATATTCTTTCACTAAACTTTATGATTAAAATCTTAATCATTCAGCACTAATTGGAAGGAAATGGAAGTACAAAATACACACAAAAAATAAACCCATGTGATTTAACCCAGGAGCATATCTTCCCAGTTTTCCACCCATGAGGACTATTGAACGTCTTTAAAACTTCATCTGCATTCATAGCTTAAAGTCCCGCTCTCCAACACACATTAAAGGAGCAGCGCAAGGTCCAATAACTGAACGGTGATTACCACAAGCCTTTTCACCCTGACAACTGTATTATAAACACACTTATATTCAGCTGTAATTAAACATGGCTCACACATTTCAAAGTGTGTCTGATGCCACCTTTCACATGATCTTTGGCAGACCATAAGGTTTGAGGTAAAAGCTCTTATTTCAGTAGTGTGGCTACTTTATGTAAGGCAGGTGTAACCATATATAATGACATCTGCATTTCAAATACATCAGAGCCTGCATATATCTCACACTGCCACTTGTGATTATCACATTTTCTTCCTTTATGCAGCTTGTTTGAGAACATCTGATATAACCCCAGAGTTCTGAAGCTAGATTCAAACATCTTCAGTAGAATCCACATTATGTTCTCAAGTGGACTGTTAATAATATGTTTGAAGATGATCAAAACTAACATGAAAGCAGTGCTTATTAGATTTATGTGGCATGCTAGCTAACATGCAGAATATTAACATACTGTATGCCTGCCTAACATCAGCATTGTTGCTGATGCTACTTAGCCTAGCCTCCCTGAGAATGGCTGTGGACTCTTTGCTTTGTTCCCTCTTCTTCAGTCTGTGTTGTGCTGCTGACCTTTCCCTATCACAGGTTACTATAGAAACTAGTGATAGATTTATCACTCAAAAGAATTCAACAATTACTAATGAAAACATCTCACCCTGTAATAACATGTTTTTGTTGTCAGTTAAATCAGACTTTCTGATGATCTATAATTACTGAATCGTTCGATGCTATAAAGGCATCTAAATATCTGCCCAACTAAACCCGTCATCTGTTAATTATGTAATGGCAATCCAAACCTTTAAGAAGGAAAACAATCTCAGGCCTGATCCAGCAAGAAGTAATTACCCTGAAAATCCATCGATCTACTAATAGGTAAGCCGTTTTCACACATGCGCTCCGGATAATATCTAGATAATTACAGGAGGACCGCTCTGGAGATTCTCCCGACCTAGCCGTTCACATATGCTCATCACAGCGGGAGACTGTCCCTGTCAGATGGGAGGGGGGTCAGGGGATTTCCCAAGGTAAGACGTGATGTAAAAAAACAACGCAGAAGTAGCGGCCGTAGCAACAGAGTCCGCTACACAACGTTATAATGAGAATATTTGTCTTTATATCAGTGCTATGTGTAATCCAATGGAATGACAACATCCACAAAAGAGAGGAGAACAACATACTGACGAACAGAAAACATAATGCAGCCGTTTAATTACGTGCACAGAGATCGTAGTGGTCACGTGTAGACACTTTATGCACCGTGCGGCAATCACTGGGGTCCCATTGGCTCGAGGTGAATCCTCCGTAGTATATGCTGCTGCATTCTCACATCAGCTCACTCAGACTTTCTGCGGATAAAATACTAAGGGTCTGGCAGGATAAACTCTGGGTAAAATCTGTGCGAAAAATTTGGCTGTTTGCGTTCACATATACCCTAAAGTCCCTCCAGGTAGCCTAATCTCTGGAGTTTTTCAGGAGATTTCTGTATGTGTGAAAAGGGTTTTAGTGGGTGCACTCAATGCATGATTTACCTGTACAAAGTGAAAAGAAATTGAAAATGGAAAACAAATAGAGTGTAAAAATATATTTGAAATATTGGAAAGTAGGGGAAAAATTAAAAATCTCCCACCGTTGCCAAGTACACTAGTACACTGACAGTCTCTGTGGACAATCCACCGACAGCTGAGCGTGTCTGATAAGAAGTAAGCCAGGAAACGGCAGAAAGAGAGGCATGAAGTCTTTAAGAGGGACAACAGAGAGAGGAAAGTATCTGATTCAATATTAGCTGAAAAATAACACTCCAACTACTGTTTAAAATGATACAATAATGCTCTTTTTATGCCCAGAGGAAACATATTGCAAAATCAGAGTTAAAGTTATTGGAGTTGTCCTAAGTTCACTAACATCATTAAGAGGACAATTTGTTCTTTGACTGAACACTTTGTTTTAAAAAAACAGCAACAGCAATAATGCTCACTTCACAGGAGAAGAAGGTGGAAGAACACTTTAACTATTCTATGTTATATATTATGTATAGGATTTAAAATAATATCTGCCATTCAGGGTTTATGCATATTCCCGTTTGGTCCTTATAGAGTCTCTATTGCAGGCTTTCCCAACCTTGGGGTCAAATGGAATTCAAATGAGGTCGTTTGACATTTTTATTTATGAATCAATACAAATATATTGTATTTTAAAATATATTGAACACAAGCTACTGTGGGCCAATGCCAAAAACAAGAAACTTACAGAGTCTCTGTCTGTCATCCATTGTGCAGAAATGTCACGCCAGCCTTCCTTCCTCTGTTCACAATAAGATTCACGGAAAAGCCTAAATGTTGTCTAAAATGCAAGACACTTACTTGCAAGAAAGTAGAAGAACTATTGCATGATTTAAAACAAATTAATTTGAGCATAAAGCTGTATGTTTTTTGGATGTTTGGGGTCGACAGAGTTTTGTTGAGAGGGATCACGAGCCAAAAAAGATTGGGAATCACTGGTCTATAGCATAGATGGCTGAAATCTGGAGTCAAATTGCTTCCGTGGTCAGTTAGTTCCTCTGCTCATTAAAGCACATGTTGCATGACTTGTGCTCAAATAGAAGTCAGCCATCAGCGGTTTAACAGATATCACTTTAATTCTCGCCTGACTTTTCCCTGGTGACCTGTCAGATACAGAATTAATATCAAGATTTTTCAGATTCTTACATATGTAGTGCTGTAATCTGACCCCATCAGACTGAGAGTGCAGAACTATATCTCCATATTCCTTTGATCAATATCGTATCTGTGAAAACTAATAATAATATTCATGGCATAGCAGATACGTTTAATGTTCTATGTTAGTTATTCAACTTCATCCCTGTACTAGAGGATAAGAGACCACTTTATATTTGTAGTTCACAATATAAAATGTTGTAGTTTCACTCTGCCCAGTCTTTCAGAAGTCAAGACGTAAACAACATCCACAGAGCAGGCACACAGGCCTTCAATGTGGCTGCAAAGATTAGAATGGAAATTAATTTGAAAGGTTTTTTTGTTTTGCACTCCCAATCTTCGAGGTTTATACAGGTCCACTCTATCTTTTTCCTGAGTCCTCTATAGGCCAACAAACAACATTTCATTTCCACTGAGTTTATTGTTAAATTCAACACATAAAGGGCTCTGTTCATTTGAATATTTTTCTGTTGGGCCTCCATAGAATAATAGTGTGCAGAGGTGACTCAAAGTACCAAGCTAAACAACCAAATCACTCTCTCCTTTTTGTTAGCACTGCACCTACTTTAAGAAATGAACTCCAGACTGTGAACTAAACAAAAGCACAAACAATGCATTCCCACTGAGATGCCGCTGCAGATGATGTTGTCCACTAGTGATCACATCTGACTGAGAGTGTTTTGATCCTCAGTCTTCCTGAACTGCTTTGTTTTCATTTAGCATTTCCCTTTGCAAGCTATTTTCACAGCTGCTCTGTTTTCCGGCTGCACTGAGGCTGCCTGACACGGAAGAATGAGCCGTCTCAAAGAAATTACCTTGGATTGGCTCCATGCGAAGAGAAAACACTTTAAAAGCAGGAACAAAAAGAGTCCACTCAATTTACTCCAAACTGGATATCATAATCCTTACATGTTCAATCAGAAGGAAAGAGACACTCTGTGGCTCATAGACACCTTTTCTCTTTTGCATAATAGAATTTAGTGAGTTTTAATGAAGGTTCATTTTCTACTCTTAAACCTTTCCATTTTAAAATCTCCAGGCTTGTTTATCTCGCAGTCTTTTTGTGTACCTGCCGATATCTCGTCTCCTTACGGGCTGTAAACTTTGCCCTTTGCCCCGTACACACTCAGCAATCCATGCTCATCAACCCTGTCCACCTTTTTCCTTTAATCTATTGTCTCGGAAATAAACTACAGTAGTTGTCCTCTGACAACAGGGCTTGTCAATAGGAGTAACGGTGGAGGGACACACAGAACTATTTCGAGCAGACCGCGTCTCTCAGGACTGCAACGTGATGGAAAGTTGGACCCATCCATGGACCACCTTTGGGCTTACATGTATGTCAGCAGAACCTTGAAGGACGCTTGCATGTCAGCACTTTTACAGACGGCTTATATAGTTTTTCTTATTCATGGTTATGATCTCGTCACTATAATGACAAGAGTTTGGGGGGCTGTAAATCATTCAGAAAGATACTGTCAGTGTTTACTGTGTGGTTGTATTAGTCACACAACCAATGTGTGAATAATAAGTAAGGCAAAGCTTTGTCTGTTAAATCCTTTAACAAATAATTGTCTTGTTTAACTCCTGTGTTGATCTGCAATTTGCTTCTGATGCTCTGATTTGACTGTGTGGACTGTTTATATTTGGATCATGTTGAAAAGAAAAAATATCTTCCTCACTCATACTGGATTCTTGTGTTTGTGAAGAAACTATGTTTGTCATTGTGAGACTGATTAGTTGCTTTGTTAAGGACACTTTTTAAACTAGATGTATAGGTCAAAGTGCAACATCCTTTATAAGAAAACTGACACCTTGTAATTCATTTTATGAGAAAAATATTTCTCGTCTTAAATTAGATGATCAAAACTAATCTGTCAATCCCATACACACAGATTCCCAGGCAGCCCAGGTTCAAGTTTAACACGAGGCTCCATTCCCACATGTCATTCCTAACTCTCTCTCCCCAACTCCTAACTCTTTCCACTGTCCTGACAAAAAAAGAGATACAAGTTAAAAGAAAAAATTGAAAATTAAAAAGACTTAGTTCTTCCACGGATCCAATTACAAAAGGTTACACACAGATTGACTTAATACAGTTCCACATGAGAAAATCAGTTATAGCAATTACCTTTTCTTTTTTGCTATTTTCTCAAGTTTAGAGTTGGAATAGAGGTCATGCTGTAAGTGAATGTCAAACTGCAGAAATACTTAGTGGATGTTACTTGAAGCCACTTCAGTATTTCAATCAACAGGGCAACACCATATGTGACAACAAGAACAGTGTTTGGCTTGGCAACTCCCACCATACGAGGAGAATGAAATGAAAATGATGAATAATACAAGGATTAATTATATCTCACCCATAACACCAAGGGAGAATCCCCATATGGAGATTTCAGTGAGTGAATTAAACACACAGATGTTTCAGCATCTGGTTGATCCTTTTGGCATTTGCCAAGGCAGGATCCATCACCAGGGGGGATGTACACGCTATTTCCCCTGTTTCTGCATGCACAATTAGGCACTTCAAAAAGTCTACACATGAGCTAAATATTCGCCTGACGAGATGCCTTCGGCTCACTCGTGGTCTAAATGCATACAGCTGATTACTGATTGGCTGCCAGGCAAGTCACTCATGTAGTATGATCAAGGTGATAGTAACGACTATCAAGATAACGACTGGAATTTATTTTTTTAATAGCAAACTTCTACTCAGTTTACATATTATTTGCATACAGGAAGTGCAGTCCCATCCTGGCCAATGAGTGAGCCTTGTTTGCACTCCCATAACAATGACCAACCTGACCAATGAGAGTGCATGAATAAAACTGTTCAAGATGTGTTTTGATAATAAATGTGAATTAAGAATATGTTTAACTGTTAAGGTTAGCAATGGTAGAGTGCTGCAAAAGTGGACCCAGGACCCAAAGTGGATTTAGACCAGGAAAACTCTCACCTTTGTTTTTTTTTGTTTTTTTCTTCTGTTTTTTGTCTGCTGCTGGTGTATTTTAGGTGATGTATTGCTAAGTGTTAAAAAATAGTACCACAGCCATACAAATGACACACTTAGCACTTACAAACTGATGCACATTTCTCAATGCTTGTGAGTATGACTGAGAAGTTTCAAAGTGATTCTCACAATCCTCTCCATCTTTTTGCCTTAAACAGAACTCAGTTAGGGAGGGAGTGAACGTGACAAATTCAAGGATTCAGTGCATGGCTGCTCAGTTTAACGGTGAATCCAACAATCCGTCGAGCCGCACAGAACGAATAGATGAAGGTACAAGACAAGAATTGCAGGATATGATTCTTTAAAGCAACACAAATTGTTTCTTTTTCCTGTCCTGCTTTGGCTGCTACACACCTCACAGTAACAACAATATCGAGTGTCTTGTAAGGACAGCGCAGCCTCAGGATATACTTACATTCCAACACTGTCATTTTAAATGCAAAACAGTAAACCAATTTGAGCTTGTCATTCACTAAAATCTGTCTGTTTTTCTGCTGTATTTTTTATTATTCATGTAAATGTATTCATGGTTGTTTACTTCAAACTAACACACAGCAGATACAGGGTGACACCAAAAAAGATTAAAAAAAAAAAAGAGGATTGTGTAACAGAAGAAACATTAGAAGTTAGGGAAATGTACAAGTGATGCAGCTCCTGTGTTTGGTCTTTGTATAGTTGCTCCATCGCACTTTCTTGAATTATTACAAATATCAGACCCCACAGTGGCTCCTACATGCATAAAAGTGTGTAGGGGTAAAGACCTACTGTACAAAAATGTCTCATGGTGAAGACCAAACAGGGAGTCAGCCATTTTGATTTATTTTCCAGTTTATTGGTCTTTGTCAATTCACCTTGCGTCTCTCATTCCTGTTGTTTCCTTGTGTCCTAACTCCTCTTGACAACCTGTGTATCCTCGCTCTGAGCTCCTCCTGCTATCCTCCTCACTCCTCGATCCTCATCTCTTCTAGGTGCATTCAGGAAATTGGAAGATCTTTTGTCATGGAGAAAGGGGAGGGGGCGATTTCTAGGTCAGTTGAGGAAGTGAGGATGCGCATATTAACAAAATGAGAATCAAGTGTCGATATTTTAGAGATCTCTTTCACCTAATCTTTCTCATATTTGGATTCTGAACTCTAATGTTTTGAAGTAAAGTTTTTACTCTTACATATAATGTTCAAAATGCTTCAAATGTCGAAAGATTGATTACAGTTCTACCTTCAGCTAATCAACATCTACACATTTGCTCTTAGTGGAATCCACTGTCGAGCAGTAGAAACTTTCATATATATTGTATGGTCTGGTTCCAAATTCCACACGTTTGCTGAGAACTGCATTTAATGTCTTCTTCATTTGTATGCTGCACTTGGAAACATATAGCCACTATAAAGAGTATTTTCTTAAATACAAAGGTGTGAATATTCCCCGAAACAGAATTCCTCCCTGAATCTTTGTAATGATCAGTAGTGAACGTGTTGGGATGTTACAGCTTACTGTAGCTGCAAAAAAAAACCTAGCATGGATTAAAAAGTAATCCTTCTCTCATCACATCATTTAGACTTAATCTGAAACCATTTTACTCACACTTCTCGGGCTCAGCAGAGCGTGACTTCCTTTAGCTTTTGCAAATGAATTTCTGCATCACTTCAAAGGCGGTCCTCCACAGCCAGAGCTGCACTTTGCAACAGTTGTAGCCTGCCAGCATCAACAAGTTCAGTTAGAGGCTTACTCGCACCCTGCGGTGGTTCTCTAAAGAAAGTTGTAAGCATTTTGAACTGTTTCGCTCTCCTTGACTCCTAAATACAAGACTGTTTAAGTGACTGGAAAGACGCTAAACAATATGTCTCCTTCTGTTTGCAGCAACAGAAAAGTAATTTGCATCCCCACTGTGTGTTCTTATGTCACCACATCCAGACAAAGCACTTTACAGAAAAAAATAAAACAAACCATTTCAATTCATGAGCTTTGTCTGAGTGTTCAATCATTTTGTAGGCAGTATGATGATAAATATGAAATAAAGAATTTTAACAAATTGTTCTGTGAACTTGATTGGTTCATATTTCAATATTTTCAGCAATAATGCCAAATTTCCAAGGCTGTAATTATTGAAGTGCAAGGCAGTAACCATACTGTAGAAACCTGGTATACCCAGCAACAATCAAACGGGATGAGTTTCCTCTTTGTCCAGTTGTCACACACAAAATAGAAATCATGTATATTTCATATTCCACTCCTTTAACAGTGAAAACTCATGTTAAATCTTTTATCTTTTGAGATGGTTTTGAAAATAGGAAGAGGACAATATGCTCATCCTGGGCATCAAAGAAGTGCTCCTCTGATCTATGTGACGCTTCATCTTTCGTCTCTGAGATGTTTTATTCTTCTTTAAGGTATCTTTACTGTGGTGAAAGGAGAAATATTCTGCATCAGAAACACCCTCATCTGTCTCTTTTGACACCTAAACATTCTCCATAGAAACTTCTACTATGTCTATTGATCTTTACATTCTTGCATGGGACAACAATCCCCTCAAATTATGGATATTTTCTGAAAAGTACATCATAGAAGACACTGGCAACCAACTTTTTAACAGGCTGAAGTTCTACATATCACTGGCAGAGGGTACAAGCTGTTGCTAACTTGCTAACTTAGCAAATGTTAGCGTCAGTGGTTTGATTTGAATGAAGTCCTTGACCTCTTTGTGTTTCTAGTTAACTTATAAATGTGCATTTCTGTTTTGAGGCCCGTATTATGCAAAATACACTTGACCATGGTTTTCAAACACTAACATGTGCCCCTAGTCTGTCTACACCCCCCCCCCCCCCCCCACCCATTATGAGAAAAGTCCATCCTCTCCGTCTTTTGCCTGCTCCACTTTTTAGAAAATTTGTGCTCCAATAGACTCTTTATAGATTCTCCCTTTGTGACACCACAAATTGCAATGACCCCTCCCCCAGGTAGGTGACACTCCCACAACTAAGTGTTTGTCCTGACCTCTGGGTCTGCCTTTTTTTTGCAGTATAGATATATTACTGGTATAGTTAGCATAAAATGATGAATAAGAATGAATAAGTTATTCTCATATCACAATGATTACCATAATGGTTTGTACTAGTAATGAATGTTAGATCCGTTGACTGTTTAAAGATGGATAGTACGTCCCCACCTCCTCCTGCTGTACAGAAGGCAAGCTAAAATACCCTATGTGATGGGCGCTGACAGAATGCGCTGGTGTCTGTGCATTAAGAGGCTTTATATCATATTACAAAAACAAATATAAAATAAGCCTGAGTAGACAAATTACAATGTTTTCTTCAAAACTGCTTCCCTCTCGGGCATCACTAAAACCTGTGAGGGAAACCTGGAGTTGTGCAGTGTAATGTAATTGCCACAATTACATTGTGTTCTGATGTGTGTTTTGCTCTGTTCAGCAAAATTGCTTCAGCACAGCCATCTGTTTGCTTTTTGTCTGTTGTTCTCTCTTTCCTACTCTGTGTCATCAAAAGTGGCTAATCACAAAGCCGAGATGTGCAGTGAACCGAATCCAACTTACAATCTAACAAAATAAACACTTTGGGAGAACATTTCTAAGAAGAGAAAGAGGATTCTGTCTGTGAATGTGACATGCCTCGAGACATCCCTTTGTGTTGTGTTTTTTTATTGTTTTCAAATCCCCAGATTAAGAGAGGAGGTTGTGGTCAGCACAGATAAGTGTGGAGGACAAGTTTTCATCAGAAGTCTACCTGAAACATCTCAAAGCACATGCCACATGCTCATGTCTGGAGCTGTAAAAGGTAAAAGTTTATCCTTCTTTTTTATTATTTGTCCAATAGCTGGTCCTCCGTATGTTTCCTCATGGTATATAGACCAAAATAATAAAGACAAACATTTCCACAAGAAAATAAATCTCACTCTAAAAGTATTTGATTTCTCTCAGGGCCTTCACTTAAAGCAGTTACTCAAAAATAATGCTTTATATCAGATGACATTGTATAAGATACAGGGGGTTTCTTTAAACCTACAGAGTCACCTGATCATCCTACTCCGTTAGGAGTTAGGAAGATGAGGTTCATGTTGCAGGTATGCAACTGTTCTCTTTCCTACTTTAAATGTGATGTGTGTGCGTTTACATATTGTTTTCCCTGAGCCTTAGACAAAAAGAAATCCAGTCAGACATATGCCTTATTCCAACTCTTAGCAATTACTAAATTCATGGATATTGTAATAGATTTGAATAACGAAGAGTTGTAAGAGTTTAATGGAAGCTTGATCCAAGAGTGAGTGACACACTCTAAAGGAAATCATTCATCTACATCTGGAGACATTATACCTATAACCCAAATGATGGCTGATAATGAGAATCTGGAACTGAAAACATTTGAATACACGGAGCACAATTTACAAGACATGGAATACAATATCGACCCGGAAAATAACTTCTTCTTAAACATCAATGACGACTGCGGCTATTACACAGATGAACAGTACAATAAGACAATTAAGGCAGATCAGAAACTATCAATCATTCATTTTAACAGTAGAAGTCTGTATGCAAATTTTCACAACATTAAGGAATATTTACGTCAATTTGCACAACCATTTAACATAATTGCAATATCAGAAACTTGGATCAACCCTGAAAAGGGTGTGGACTTTGAATTAGATGGCTATGAACTGAACTACAAGAACAGAGAGAACAAGACTGGAGGAGGTGTGGCTGTGTATGTGGACAAAAACCTTAATTGCAAGGTGGTAGATGGAATGACAATGTTTAACTGTTGAAATCTGCATGGAAAAAAAGAAGAACGTAATTATTAGCTGTATTTATAGAGCACCGGGTTCCAATATTGATATATTCAAAGAATGGGTGGAAGAAATGTTCACAATATGTAATCAAAAGGTCATGTTCATCTGTGGGGATTTTAATATAGATCTGCTTAATCCCAATAACCACAAACCAACTGAAGACTTTATCAATACAATGTACAGTCTAAGTCAAAAATCACCAGACCCAGCAGGATTACATCTCACTGTGCCACATTGATTGACAACATATTTACAAACGTTATAGACAATAATACAATAAGTGGATTAATGATCAATGACATCATTGACCATCTGCCAGTGTTTATAGTTTTCAATAACGACTACAAGAGGGAAAAACCGGAGAGTACAGTCAAGTACAGAAGAGTACGGACAGAAGAGTCAATGAACGCTTTAAAAAATGAATTAATAAATCAAAATTGGGAAATATTATATAAAGAAGAAAACATTGACAGAGCTTATGAAAAATTCTTAGGGGTATTTAAGTTGTTGTATGATAAACATTGTCCAATAAAATAAATCAAAATGAAATTTAAATGTTCAGATAGTCCATGGATAACTAAAGGATTACAAAATGCCTGCAAAAAGAAAAATACACTATATAAAGAATTCATAAAACTTAGAACCAAAGATGCAGAAAATAAATATAAGAAATATAAAAATAAGCTAACTAATATTATAATAGAGAAATAGTAGGAAAGAACATTACAGCAAATTATTAGATACAAATAAAAACAATAGTAAAGGCTTATGGAATATATTAAATAGTGTTATTGGAAATGGTTCTAGACAAGTTAAATATCCACATGACTTTATTGATAATGATATGACTATTGATAATATGGACGATGCAGTTAATGGCTTCAATAATTATTTTGTAAATGTTGGACCAATACTAGCTGAAAAAATCCCTGTTTCTGTGAGATCTGACGACAAGAATTATGATTTCATAGACATTAACCCAAAATCAATGTTTCTAACAGCAGTGGAAGAGAGTGAAATTATAGAGATTGTTCATAAATGTAAAAACAAAACTTCTACTGACTATAATGACATTGACATGAGAATAGTTAAACAGGTCATTCAGGGAATTGCAAAACCACTAACGCACATCTGTAACTTATCATTTAAAACTGGTAAATTCCCAAGAAAAATGAAAATTGCAAAAGTCATACCGCTGTACAAAACTGGAGACAGACACCACTTCACAAACTACAGGCCTGTTTCACTGCTTCCTCAATTTTCAGAAATCTTAGAAAAACTCTTTGCTGACAGACTAAACAAATTTATCAATAAACACAACTTACTAAGTGACAGCCAATATGGATTCAGACCCAACAGATCCACTTCATTAGCAGTCATTGAGCTAATTGAAAAAATCACAAATTCCCTGGACCAAAAGAATTATGCAGCTGGTGTTTTTATTGATCTCAAAAAAGCATTTGATACAATAAATCACGACAGATTAATTCATAAATTAGAACGGTATGGTATCAGGGGGGTTGTATTAAACTGGCTGAGGAGCTATCTACATAACAGGCAACAGTTTGTGAAGTTGGGTGAATACACGTCATCTTGTTTGGACATTGCTTGTGGTGTCCCCCAGGGGTCAGTGTTGGGCCCAATTCTTTTTATTCTCTATATAAATGATATATGTAAAACCTCAAATATTCTACAATTTGTGTTATTTGCAGATGACACAAATATTTTTTGTACGGGAGAGGATTTGCAGCAGCTTCTGGAGTTAATTACATCTGAAATGAGCAAATTAAAAAGGTGGTTTGACAATAATAAATTATCATTGACTTTATTGTAATTTAAATAATGACGTAAATGTTAAGATAGATGGTGTTAATATTGAAAGAGTGTATGTAAATAAATTCCTAGGTGTGACAATAGACCACAAGCTCTGCTGGAAACCTCACATAAAACATGTTAAATCTAAACTGTCACGTAGCATCTCAGTCCTGTGTAAAGCAAAGCATATATTGGATCACAAATCATTGCATATTCTCTACTGTTCAATGATCTTACCTTATTTAAATTACTGTGTGGAGGTCTGGGGGACCACTTACAAAAGCTCACTGCTACCACTAGTCACACTTCAAAAACGAGCCATAAGAACAATCAATAAAGCAGGATATTATGATCACACCAACCTCCTGTTTTTACATTCCCGTACTATAAAGTTCATTGACCTGGTTGACTATCAAGTGGCACAAATCGTGTTCAAAGCAAGAAACAAACTGCTACCAGGTAATATTCAAAAACTTTTTTTTGACAGAGAGGGGGGTTATAATTTGAGGGAAAAGTTAAATTTTAAGATGCTAGCTGTTCGAACGACTTTAAAAAGTCAATGCATTTCAATTGGTGGTGTGAAACTGTGGAATGGTATGAGCACGGAGCTAAAGCTTTGTCCAAACATGATCCAGTTTAAAAACATGTACAAATCAATGATTTTCAAAAGGTACAGGGATGAGGGAGAGCTTTAAGAAGGAAAAAAAATATATATAAATAATAATAGTATAGCAAATTGTATATAGATAGATTGTATATATAGCGCTTATAAGGAACACAGGAATTTAATTTAATAAATATTAATTATTGAGCTGTGGAAAAGGGGTAGGATTAAATAAGTTTTATACTTCTTCCTACTCCTTTTCAGGCATATCAATTGAATATATGTAATTTTCTTTTTCTCTTTCTTTTTTTTTTTGAAATTATTTGAACATTGTTTTTTGTTTATTGTATTTTCGTGCTTTTTCATTTTTGTTTTTGTATTTTTGATATGTTTGATTTTTATTTGATATGTCTGAAATAAATTTAATCAAAAAAAAAAAAAAAAGGCCGCTGGACTGGTGGAAGATCTTGAAGACATTTCCCCTCTCCTCCTTCCGATGGATTATTCCTTATTTATCAATAAAAATTGGATTAGGTAGACACACAGTCATCTAGTCTTATAAGCGTGACAAGAGTCATGGCAAACAATGTTACCTTTCATTTCAAGATTCTTTCTTAAGTGACTTCAGTTACTGGTTTATTAAAGTGATAAATTTGTCAATTTAATGCACATAAAACCCAGTGTGTTCAGAGTAGAAGTTAAGAAGAATCATAAGGTGAGGAAACCCATAAAGAGATATACACAACAGTATTAAAGAAAGCTAATGTTAGCCACTATAAGCTACTTGTCGTACCCGATCACATAAAGCTTAAACAAAAAAAAACCTTCAGGGCACTAAACTGATGATTGCATTTTCTGATTTATTCGTTAATCTTCTATCGTATCCTTGAAACCATGCAGACACAAGCGAAAAGAGAAGTGATGCTGAGGCAGCTGAACCCTTTAGCAGAAGTCTAGTATAGCACAGTTTTGATATTCTTTGAGTGTCCATCTCTTTTAAGATATTAAGTCTGTATTTAAATTATAAAAGTAACCACGGGGATCACGTGTATTTAAATAATATCACCACATGGTGAGAAACTACCTACTGAGTGAAGGATCTTTGCAGTAACTTAACCCTTGTTCCTAGCCTGGTTGTAAGTTTATAAATTAAACGGTGTCAGATGAAAACCTTACACTGCAACCGGCTTCTATTTCTGTCATTTGCTTATTCTCCTAACGGAAGTGTGTGTTGATGTGTAGTTTGTGTGTGTGCACACAATTAATATACTTGTGGAGGTCTTCGTGTGTGCATGCATTTGCCAGAAATTGTGTGTGTCTGTATGTGTGTGTGTTTACTGATCATTCACCGGGTGTTCTGTAGAAATATAATGATTGCATGGCCAGGAGAGATAATATTATCTAGGTTGTCCAAAAGAGCAGGCGATGTCACTTGGTGGGATAAGTGTGAGCCAGCAATTGAAAAGAGGTCCATTATTGGCAGCAGAGGATTTCTGATGATGTTTTTGAAGCTATTATAGCACAGAAATTGAAAGCTAAGGGCTCAATACAGAGTGCTCTCCAATGGCACTGGCTGTTTATGTAAAGCACTCCTCGAGGGATAGAAAAAAAGAAACCACTTGGAGAGGGGAGGAAGAAAGAACGGGGAAGCAAACATGTGCTTCTTTTTGCAATATTTGATTTACAAAAAAAAATTCAACATCCTCCGGCCTGGCTTTAAGAGAGTAAGACATGACCTTAAAGTTTCTGAGATGAATCTGTCACCTGTTTCCTCTTGACTGTAAGGTTTTTGTTTCCAATGGCCATGACATTCACAAAATCTGTCTCTTCAGCTCTCTGCTGATTTTATTCAAACCACTTCACTTATCCTGGCATGTTGTATAATCTAGCCAAGACATAAATTTGACTTAGGGACAAGTGATATGGATCATTTTAAAGAAATGCTAGATTTCCCATGCAGTCATTTATTTAAATTATTCAGGAATAAGAGGAAAACACACAGTAGATGTATTGCCTCCTCGTCATGTAAAATCACAGTCTGAGAGCGTTTTTTAGAGCTACTTGTAAAGAATGAGATCTCTGAAGCTATAGTGGTTTGTATGTAGCTGAAATAAGCTCCTTCAGTTTCATCTCCAATCTCAAAAGATTCATTCGTCATTTGCATTTCATTCATTTATACACAAAAACCTATTTTTCTCCATGGCAGAATATTCATGATGTCCTGTTTACACTTAATATGTTTCTATCTTGTAAACATCTTTGGCATTCATATGTTCAAGAATAAGGACGAAACAAGAAACATATAAACCAAGAAAATAACTGTATTTAAACTAAAAAAAGGACAACTGGCACACTTTGGTCAACCAAAGCTCATGGGCTTTGGGGCTATATAAGTACTGTACAAGGACATGATTCTTCACCAGGGGACACTCCAGGTTTTATTCAATATGGCCAAACACAACAGCTAGGTATTCTTTTCTGCCTTTGTAATACTTTCCCCCATGCACCATCCAGGTGCTTTTTCGGACTTTTGCACCTCAGCCTCAGGATAAAACGGAGCACATTTGTACCTTCAACTTGGAGGAAGTACTTCATACTTATCCGGTGTGTGAAAAGGTGTGTGTGTGTGTCAGGTCCATTTTATGCATGATATGGTGCATTCAGAGTTTTCTGTTTGGTTTTTCTGGTGAAGCAAAAAGGAAAAGATACTTTATTTCCACTTCTCTTTTCCTTAAATTTAAAGCACACCAGGGATTTTAAACCCTTTGGGCGATGGGGTCATACATTACACGGACGATCATTATAGCATGTTACTGTTCAGCCAGGCTCTTTTATTGCTGTGAGGGAAGATTTGTAGCTTTAATCTTTCAAATGCCGGACACATATTGGCAGAACATATGCATGGATTAAAAAAAAATATTGAAGTTCCCCACTCATGCATATTCCTCCAACCTCTAGGAAGAAGGGCATTACTCACTGGGACACTGAAAGGCATGAATAAATACTGCTATGGGTGAATACATCCGAGGCCAACGAGAAAACCAACAGTTTAACATCTCTATCCCTTGGGTCAGCACACATGCGATGAGCATGACACCTTAAAGTAGCCTGGGGCACATTATGATCTGTATGTTCTTGTATTATTAATTTTTACCTCTGCAGCTTTAACGGATACCTCAGTAGCATTTTCCTGTTGTGAGTAGGAATGATATGGATATCAGTCCCTCCAGGATATTGTGGTCTTTTGATTGTTTCAACCTAAAATGCCTGGTTTTAAGGCAGCTTTCTTTAAATTGTAATGTGAGTTGTGGTGTTATGAAGGCTTCTTTTTCTGTGTTACACATGACACATAATCTGTGAGCAACTCAGACAAATACTCTAATAAGGCCATGTATTGGCTTAGCAAGCTGTTTGTCTTTTGACATTATAATAGATAATAATAATAATAATAATAATAATAATAGACTATTGATTTATGTGTCATGACTCCATTTTGCCGTAGGATTGCAGGAATCATGCACAAAATATCAAAATCTCATAATAATAATAATAATAAAATATCAGTATCGCTCACATACTGCGGGAAAATCCTGAATAAATGTATACATTTACAATGTCGTTTACATTGCCCCCGTACGTCACTCAGGATGCATAGTTGAGAACAGGACAGACTGGTCAAAAACGTTGACAATCTCCCTTTTCCTCCGTACTCCTTGCGTGCGTGTTGCTAGTATAGTGTCTGACATATGTGTCTTTAAATGTTACACGTCACTAGAAATTGTTATCAAATGCTATTTTGGTCTGTTAGCTGTGAAATCTTCCTCTGTCATTGATCTTAGGCCCTTGTAGAATACTCAAGTAAATTGCCACATAATGCTTAATTAACACTGCTAGTGTTAATAAAATTGGCGTGAATATGCACACGGAATAATTTAAAGGTTATTAATTACATTGACGCCGTTCCACTCTTTTATTCTGTGTCAGTATAACACCATTGATAGGTGACAACTAGGTGATAACTGCACAATGGCTCTTTAGGATCAGCGCTGACATGTGTAACAGGGAGTCTGGTTGGTAAAAGAGTTTGGAACACAGCCTCTGATTGGTCATACAAGCATCTAAAAGTTTTCAGCATCAACACCTGAGAAAAATGAATCAGAAGAATAGATTTGGTTCTGGATTTATGATTATAGGTTTACTTTTGAGTTTCAATAAATACACTGTATTGTGGCAGATTACAAAGCTGATGACAGAGGAACCATCTCACTGCAGAGTCTAACAGTGCAGCTGTCTATTCTTTTCTTTCATGAGTTGTTAGCATGCAGCATTTGAAAAACTTTAAAGACACAGTAAAGGATATCCTACCATGTTAATCAGCCTTACAGGCCTCTGGGTTTAAATAGTTTGAGTATTAAAGGAGTGAGTTTGGTTATAAGGTTGATAGAGCAATTTTGAATATATAGTTAAACATGTGAGGCAAAACAACAGAGGTTTGGGCAACAGTCCTGTTTCAATGGGAAGCTGACAAAGAAATCATCCTTTGAAGGAGAGTAGTGAGCATTGTTACCGTTCAGCCTTGACTGCCAATTTATCTCTAAAAATGCACCATTTCACCCTTGAAACAGCATCCCATGAAAAGCAAAGTGGGAGGCACTCGGGCGTGAAGATGATGCACATGCACAGATTGCATACACGTGTAGACAAACACACACACACACACACACACACACACACACACACACACACACACACACACACACACACACACTCATCATTTACACAGTACTTGTTTGGACACTGCCACTGTACAAAGTAAAGGTCCATTCTATGCTCATTGTGTGTTGTTAAGGCCATGGGTCATTGTCTCTGGGAATGTCATTTGCCGAAACGTTTTATGACACTGTCGGTCACTCCCATGAGCCCCATGACCAAGACTGAGAGGAAGAAGTCATCTTTGTATTAAAGCTATAAATAAAATCATTGGACTTGTGATATTGTTTTAAACCTCAGGGCGGCTTGCTCAGCCTGCTGCTGTGAAGGACAGTTTTCCTGCTGTGACAGGTGTTAAAGGATTGTTGTGGACCCTCTAGCAGTCTCATAGACTCCCTGGACTCGAGCCACAGACCAACTGGACCAACTGTGACTGAGACTTTGGCCCCTGATCAGGTTTGTCATCTCTTCAGAGTCTGTTGTACTAACACTCCCAGTTAAGCAGCCCTACAGCACTGAGCCTCAAGCAAACATGGTGATAAAATACAGTAACTGGGCAGAGTTCCTCCACATACCAAAACAAGCTGCAAGCTGCTTTGTAACCTCCAGGTATTTAGCTTTGGTTCTGTCCAGTTGATTTTTCTTCTATTTGAACGTTTTCAAGAATATACAAAGGGAACCCAATTATTCATTTTTTATAATTAAGGGTATAGTTAGAATTCTTCAGAAATATATCTTATTTGGTTTCTTGTTGTGAATTAGGATTGGAAATTGATATTAAGATGATTAAGAAGATTAAGATGGGGCCAGCAGTCATCTGGTTTATTTTAGAATATCTGAGAGCATAAAGATTGGAAGCAGGAAGTGACACTAAGACGCTTGTTTACTTTTTTTATAGCTTGATATATAAACATATAAACTATCAGATATTACTCTTTATCAGGGATCTAAGAGATGCCAGTTAATCAGATTTGTTGTTGTATTTATGCTCGGATAAATTAACCAGTTCCTTTATAATAATCAGGGGAATAGGCTCATTTAGCAAAATTCAGCAAAAAACTGTGTGTTAAAAGTCAAAATACTGACAAGAATTCCAATCCAACTTTTACAGTTGATCACAGATATTTAGGCATGCTAGATGGATCAGCGGCCATCTTGTGTATCACTCCTACTTGCAGAGAATCAGGCTGCGACACCAGACAGATTACAGGGTATTCTGTTTCTCTCACACACACTCTTCCTAACAGCCCACTCAAACTATTTCTGAAAAGACTGTCTTCAGGTGAGCGGTTGTTCAGTGAGTGATTGAGCAAAACCAGCTGACCTCTTTTCTCTGTCAGCTCCGCTGTTGAGAAATGTTGCCATGATTGCAGCCAAAAAGGAAAAATTCATCTTTATAAGGTTTTTGTAAGGTTATTATAGTTTGACAGCAGGATTTTAATTCAGCACACCGAGGAGTAGAGTTAGCATATGCTTTAGAAGCTGGATATTAAAAATGTATGCGGTCCATACTTACTGCTACTTGTCGTTTTAAAGGACCTGGAACACCTGGGTACTCGGCAGAGAGCAGACTGCTTGAGAAAAAAGGAAACTCAGATTCAACAGATGGATAGTTTCTCTCCTCCACGGCATTCAGGGCAGATGGTGCAGCAACAGCAACTCAAGGACTTTAACTTCAGCCCAGGTGGAGAACCAAACTGCCCCGATTTCATGTAGGCTTTTTCTCAGAAAGTTCCCCCAGCGATTTGTTTGAGCGAAATTAGAGGGAAGTTTTTAACACAGTTCCTGACATAATTGCATTTGATCTTCAGAGATTTGCATCACAGAATCTCTGAATCTTTATTTTTATGATGCTTTAGTCAGAAGACGAATGGGTTGAGCCTGTAGGGCCCACTGCTACGGCCAGCTGTGGGTGGTAAAACCGGAAAGATCAATGGATTTTAACATTTATGCTGTTCCTGTTAATTATACCCCGATCCTAATGGAGATTTTGTTGGCACAGTCATAACAAGAGTTGTTTATGTCTTTGGTGAAGGGTCATTACAAAGGCCCCTGTTGGAGATCTATCCCTTTTTAATCATCTCTCCATTTGTAAAGTCCCGGTCACATAAGCACTGCATCATGCTGTCAGCTGCACTGTTGAACTCTGTGAGGATGGAGCAAGGTTAATTAGATTGTTATTGCAAGGTTGTAATATACTGAATTTAATCTTGTCTTAAGGAAAAAAAAAAACATAACAAAAACCCTGAGTCATTATACCTTTAGGATTCATTAAAACTACTTAACTGCAACACTTGAAATCAACCGTTATACATTCTATTACTTGATAGATTATTTATGTCTAATTTATATGAACTGGCTTCTGGGATGCTACACATATTTAACACTAAGTATAATAGGTGCTGGTTATGTCTGAAGCCTGTGTGAATACAAGGTCCTATTTTAGTTTACATGTGCTACATCTGGAGCATACTTGTGTCTTATTTTAGTTATATTCTGGACAAAGAGAGACAGGAAAAATGTTGGGAGGAGAGATTCTGGGAGAATCTTTTGTACCCAAAGCCGCTGTGATCAGGACGATAGCCTTTGCAAATTTGCCGCACGTTCCAAATTGAGCTAAACTGGCACACCGTTTAGTCTTATTTTATCTGGGACGGATGGTTTTTTTGTGTGTGAAAAGTATCCCGCCTGCCTTCCTGCATTATGATAAAGAAATGCATCTTTGTTGTTTTCTTAATAAAAGCAATCGCAGCTGCAGTTAAGAGTTCTCAGGAATCATAAATGGGATTTGATTTCAAGGCCTCTATGTTTCAAATCCAAACCCACACACTAATCTTACAAAATAAATGACATCTTTGTCACATAAATAGCCAATCAAATCTGTGTGATCAAAATAGTAGATTATTTTGGAACTTGTTTTAAAATGAAAGCATTTATGTTGATTTCCCTTCAGACTTTACAAAAGAGTGCTCACATGACATGCTGAGAGATGATTTTAGCGTAAAGCTAAAAGCTCCCCTGTCATTAGTAAGAAGCTCCATGTGGTGTTAAGTGCCTCTGCCTGAGTTTATTAAAACCATCTGGCCCCCCACAAAGTTAGTTTAATGACACAGAAGCCATTGTGTTTTGATTGTCATACATACTGTAGTAGTGTAGTTTTTATATATAAATAAAGTTATTATTGGTCAAACAATGGAAACTTAAAGGTCCAATATGTAGTATAGTATAAACTGAATTAAATCATTAAATGACCTTACTGTATAGAAGGTCAGATATTAAGGAAACATGCTTTGTTGAAGTGACAACAATGCATAAGCCAGCATGTCCTCCTTCTAAATTTCGATTCCGGTCTGGAATAATGACCAGAGAAGCTTGGGAGTTTTAAGGCACGCCCCTCGGTTCGCAAGACATGAGACCAGTTATCACGGCAAACCAACAGATGTTGCAGCGATGGAAGCGGCCATCGAACTGGTTCAGATAGAACTGATCCTAACCGACCTAAAAAGCCTCAACATTTTTCTAATAAGCTCTACAACCAGAAATGTAGTAGAACTACGATCAGTATTGTAGATTATTTTGTAAATGGAGAGGTTACAACACAGAAAGGTTTCGAGACCCATGCAGAGCTGGTTAAACACTGAAGCTTCAGTGTCCGTGATATGGGAACCCGCACGCACATCCACTGAAGGGAGGAGGCTGCCGAGGGAGACAGCTCTCTCCAATGTTTTAATTTTGGACTACAGTTCCAACTTTAACTGCTACCTGTCAGGGCTACATATTACCCTGTGACAGCTGGAAATGCCCAGGTGTAATTATGAACACTAATTAATGTCATTTTTAACACTGGCCGACGTCTTTGCATACTGAGCCTTTTACATAGAACACAACAATCATTCATTAACATTATTAGTTCCACCTGTGCTTTCATTTATATAGCAAGTAAAAATATGACAATGACCTGGGTTCATTGTCCATGAAGCGTGAAGTGTTTTTAAGCACTACTACTACTACTCTGGATGGATACAGGGCGACAGCCTCTGACTCATAAGTCAGAAATACAAGTATTTCACCTTCTGTGCAATATAACAAATCGATCCTAGAGAATTTTTTGGAAGTTTAAATGACTTTCTTAATATATTTCTTTAAATTACATTTTAGACAACAATCTGTTCAGTTTAAATACAAATAAATAACTCAAACCAAACATTTTTAGCTGTGTAATAATGCAGGAGGCAAATAAAAGTGACCAACAAGCATACATATAAACTATGCTAACACAGTTACGGTATGTTGTATCGTGCTAAAAATCCCATCTTGACCTTAGGTGAATATAATCTCATTAGTAGTGACTTTATAATTTATGTCAGTTACAGGCCATCAGCTCATCCAAAGACCAGAGGATGTTGTTGTACTGCCTGCAGTGATACAATGTTAATCATGTTTTTTCTCTTGCGGTGTTGTTTCTGTCTCATGTGAAACCAAATGAAAGCACATGAATTTTTAAAAACCACGGCTTTCTTGTTTGCCTTTGCCTGGAACAAAATCCTTTTTGGCTCCTCTGAGGAGTCTTGTAGTGCTTTTGTCGTCTCTTAAAGGTTGTGTACTACACTTTTCTTTTGAGGGCGCAGCGGACACCTTTCTTGCCACTCTGCTGTCATGTCTAGTCAGAAATTACAAACAAGGCTGTAGTAATAGCTCGTTTCCTGTTGTTCACCCTCCTACCCCGGGGACAACAGTGTAACTGTGCAGCAAACTACGATGCCGGGACTCTGAAATGTCTCTCCATCATGCTCTGTGTGGAGGAACTTCATTTCTGCTGCGCAGATTGAGTTCAAGACCTCAGACCACATGCAATGATTCAGGCCAGCTCTTTATATTTCTCTGTGAAATGAGGAGTCTGTGTGATTGACAGAGGGGTAATGGTAAATGGATCAAACCAGAGATGTTGTCTGTTCCGACTAAATGAACCAGTCCTTGTACCTATATATTCTGACAGAAGAAACATGTACTCTTTCGCCTCCAACATATGCTCACGACTCTGGTGGTAGTATTCCTCATCTAGTGCAGGTAAAAAGTGACAGAGATCAGGCTATCTAATAATAGTAATGTACAGAGGTGAGCAGCTGCAGATAATTCATTTTCAAATTGGATACCATTTTAAAGCTTCTGGTAGAAAAATTGACTGTCAATCCAGCCATTAACTGTTTCATTCTATCAGAAGTGATAAGAGTAAAACACGGGGAGGCACATCAGCTTTATATGTGCACTAGCTTTATTTGCTTACAAAATATTCTACAAACAATTACATGCCCATTGTAGACACTAACCTCTTACAAATAATTATAATAAACAATTGTTTCATTTTATTGATTGAAAAAGTCAATTTTCTGTGAACACCACTGTGATTATAGCTCTTCAACAATTACAAAACATTATTCTTTCCATTACAATGTACCAGCAGTTTTTCTCCTTGCAGCCATTCTAAGCCTGGATACAGCTCAGAGTTGTTGAGCATTGGAAAACAGGTGAATATGTGGGTATCTAAGAGTCTCACATAAATTGAGGTTTTGTCAACAGTTTCTGAAATGGTGGTTGTTGTTAAAGACTGGAACATTTCTCTAATCAATACAACATGTCTTTATAAATGATGTTTATGTACAACTACTCAGCAACAGCAAATAAACTCCAAATGAAACATGATGCTGACCAAAGAACATTTTTATTGACATAATAAAGAAATGTCAAGTATCAACCTTGCAGAAAGCAAAGATGCTGATACTGAAAAAAAATACTCAATTGTTCACTGACAACAACCAGGCATTCTGATGTGACAGTTGTGATCCACCTGGTCCACCTCCTTAGGACTCCACTGCAGTTCATGAACTGCTTCATTTCCCAAACAGATTTTATACATGAACATAATTAAGGTGCTGATTAAGTTGCCTCTTCTAGGTAATTAGGTCGGCATTTTTTGTCACACACAAGATGTATTTGATTGGAGACAGGGTTTGGGGAAACGGGAGTACAGAGCTCATAGGGAATGTCCATAAAATTATTTTCTGTTTGCGGGGTCTGATTACCTGCAGATAACTTCATACTTAAATCGTATCAATTCCAACCAAAAGCTTATCTCTTAACACATTGTTTGCATTAGTTTATTGATTTACAGTGATCTCATCTTACATCTTTAAATTGCTTAAGCTAATGTATTTATAAGACTTATATCATGGAATAATCTTTTCTGTCGCAAATAAATTTTTAAAATTTTAAAGACTTTGGACTCCTTACACATGCATTTGAGCAAAGCTCGGTACACTTCCATTAATCGTTAGTGGGTTATTAGCGTTAGTTTTTTAATTCACTTTTAACTTGGCCTTAATTTGCAAAACAATTATCGAAACCTTTTACTTGGTTTCCTCTGACCTCCAAACCCTGCCCTCACATGGTAAGGTTGATCTGGAACAACCTGAGCAAGAGCAAACCACCTCCTGTGTTTTATACAGCTTATTGAATGACGAGCCAAAATGCCCGTCTCTGCCCTGTGCGCTTTCATGTGAAATGCTGCCTGACCTATATGAAGGTAATTCGAGAGCGCCACTAGAGTTAAGACAGTGGGGATAAATGAAAATAAAGTTTCTAATATTTGTAGATGATCAATACAGAAACACGTGATATTTTGAGTTTTCAAAGTCATCATGGCCTCTTAAGAACTTTAATCTATTGTCATTGAAAATATAAGAGGTTTTTGTTGATCGGTTATATCGGTTAATGTTATCGTTAACTTCAGTTTATTATTCATGAAATTCACTGATTAACTGCCATTGAAGGTAAAGTCTTGTTAACGGATGGATGGTTTAAAAGAGAAAATTGTGAGCAGATTTGTCACAACTGAAGAGCTGTCGTGTGACTGAGACAAATTACAAAGCAAGATGGTGAAATGAACCCTTCAGTGTTTCATAACATATTGTATGTGTGAAAGGAGATTACAGTTAGAAAAAAAAAAAAGAAAAAAAAACTGCATCAGCCTCGTGAAGGATTGTGCCCACCAGTACTTCACCCCAAGGAGATACTGTTGCTGTCACAACTCACAGCAAGATTTATCGGCAGCTCAGCAACGTGTGTATGATTCCCTAACACCTCTCTCCTGACTCAGGGGTCACTGACAGTGACTTATGCGACAGGAGACAGAAGTGTCACAGGGAAAATATGTGTGTCAGCTCACATCAGGTCTGTTCTGCTCCCGTGGAACCTGATCACATCTGAAACAGAAAGACATCCCCCCCAGTGATGCTATGATACCTCCAAAATCTGCAGAGCTACAATAAGTATGTACTTTTAAGACTGGAGATATACTAGATTTTAAACCCTGCATTCACATAAAAAACCTGCTGCATCATAAACGTAATTATTCAAATACTTGGCTTTGCACTTTGCATGTTACTGGATGATACCTCTAGAGGGCAAACCAGAGAGCTCAGGCCTAATGCAACCACTGGATGTGTTGGATGTAAACTACAGACATGGTGACTCTCTTGGAGGTTACTATTGATAATAGATCATAGCAGAAGGGGAACGACAGGGGTGCAAAGGTAGGTGCATGTTAAATGGACAGAACACACCATTGGGACCGTCCCCATTCCATTTCTCCAACATTTCTTCTTGTAGGACGTAGGGCTAAGGTGACTGTGTAGCTCAGACCAATATAAAGTAGAAGAAATATTAAAAGCATTTTTACCAAAGACAGAGAACGTTCGGGGAATAACATACGGACCGTTTTTGGAGTCAATAGAGAAAATAAATAAGAAGGCAATTCATGTAGAATGACCTCATCAAGAAAGATAGACCAATGTTCCATCCATCTTTTGTCTTTGGAAGACCAACCTTCTTTCTCATACAAGACACAATGATGTGTTCACAAACCCATACCTGAGACAAATCCTAATGCAGCATATACACTGAGTCCAACATTTTTAGTGATGAGAATATCACCGTAATCAGTCACTGATTCAAACATTGTTTGAATTAGTTTCTTCCCTGCAACAAAAGATCTAGAAAACTAGATTTTTGTTCAGTAGAAGAAACCCAATTGTACCCTCAGTTATTGTTAGACTCACGATACAATGATTAACCCCAAATTCACACGCCGTCAGCGCCGCGCTCTACGCCGTACTTAGCTGCCACTCTAATCAATCATTGTGTTCACACAGTGTGCGCTGCGGTCCATCTCCTTCTCCTGTGATGTGTGTAAAGCTGATCATGGGTACTTTCTGCTGCGCTGACGTTCCAGAAACAGAATCCAGTGTGAATGAGCGTGTGCCGTCCGACGATCATAACCGTGGCACTGACGGAGTATGTATGAATTGGGGGTTAGTGAGGTTTTTCTTCTCTGTATTGATATGTTGAGCCGCACAAAACACTTTGTGTGCATTCACAGAAATAGAAGTACTACTATGTCCACAGGGGGCGCCAGAATCAACTGACATTGAAAGTTCCTCACAGGAGCATTAATAATGCATGTGGTGGAATTTCTGTAGTTATTTAGATTATAATGTACAGATGTCATTAGGTTTATTCACTGTTCTCTAATGTCAGTCAGACCTGACAGAGTTCAGTTGTTATTAATACACCAAGTACAGCTTAGAGAGTTTCAACTGTTCTTCCTGATATCTGCAAGGATGTTTGGTAGACTTGTTGTCTGCTCCAGTGTAATAGACGTCACAGTTTAGTCTAGGTGGGTCAATGTGACCCTGATAATGATTATATCTTTTTGGATATATGCGATGCCTTTCGAAAAGTTCTGCAGATGTGATTGAGCAAGACACGAGTACAGAAGTGTGATGTTGAAGCATGTCTCCTCGAGTATTCATCTGATGAATAAACTTTCATCAACGTAAGCCATCTGAGTCAATTGAGTCTTATTGTATGGAGTCAAGTCTTAGTCATTTCCTCAACAATGCATACTAAACAAATGAACGACAGAAACAGTTTGTTTATGTATTGCAGTGATAAAATAGTTTGTCATTGTATTGGAAGTATGAAAATGAAAAATCTGTGGTTTCTGAATGAAAAGCTGCTGAAAAGCCTGAGCTTGTTCACCAGATGTGCTTATGTATGTTGCTTATGTAAGAGCAGGAAACAGTGTTTGATCTTTTCCTCACACTCTTGCTCCTGTGTTGGAAAAAAGGCTTAAAAGAGACACAACTATCAAATGTTAGGACATTTCTTTCCTGTCCTCTTTGACAGAGACCATGAAGGCGGTTAGCATCAATTTAGCAGCCAATTCAAATGTTTCCAATTCTGGAATTCTGATGAAATGTAAAAACATGTATTTGCCGATGTGTGTGCAGCCATGTAGGATATTATTGATGCAAACAGTCACATATTCACTTTTCCACTTCATACAACCATTTACCCATTAGTTTTGTGGTTGTGCTCGCCTGATATGCATTAAAGCTCGGCGGTGCTTCTAAAATAACACGTCTGTATCTGCGTTTTCAATAATTGCAGAATTGCTTTTGTCATTTGAAATGCACAGCATGGTGCTTTGTGTTTGTGATGACTAAAGTAATGATGGGGTGTAATGTTTACAGAAAACATGACTCACATCAGGAGGGAGATTATGAACTGACAACCAAGGATGACTTTGTTCTTCTTCTTCTTCTGTCCTGCACTGATGTTGTGGAAAAATTCAAAACAGACCCTTAGACCCTCTGAACATTTTTCTATCCGCCCTAAAACACTGATTACGACAAGATTAGGATCCTGTTTGTCGTCAGGCTTGTACACAGTGTAGGCCTGCTGTATACCCTTTAAAACCTGTCACTGGGATCCCATATAAATGCATCCAGTGCAGGAGAGTACTCCCAGACACTAGGCCAGAGATAAATCCTACTCATTTCCTGTGTTGACAGTCTGAGGCTGCTTCCTTGACGTGGTAAAATTAACGGTCCAGAACGTTATTTTCCCATCCAATATGCTGCCATCAATCATCCTGTGTGCCTTCATCACTTTCAAAAATTATATGTCACTATTTTCTACAAAGGCAAAGCAACACATTTAGTCAGCAGGCAAAGAAGGGATGATAAAATGTACGAGTTTGAGGGTAAAATGTGGGAAGAAAAAGTTTTTGGGTGCCAAGTATGTATTTCTGCCCATATGGATATGACGCTGTACTGCAGGGTAATCATCTCAGGGAATGTTTTGATGCTATAATGAGGGAAGCCGGGAAGGTACCACAGGATGGATGATGTTAAAAATTAAAGTTACATGTAAAAAAACAGAAGTTAGAGATCATAGGTGACTAATACTCTGACAGGAGGGACTGCAGATATTACTGCAGCAGTGAATGTCCTGTCACTTGTAAACCTACCAAGAAAAGACATAAAGGTTGACCTCACAAAACTGAAAACGTACTTGTAAAGAGAGTGCTGTTAGTACATCATCTGTCATGTAAAAGTTTCAAGGCAAAGTGTTTATTACTTTGGATAACAGAATCTTGGCAGAAGTCTCCAAAAGCTGTCCAGGCTTGCAACTCAAAACTGAATTTATTTTGGGTTCAGGCAAAAATTTAACACAAATAACACTAAATATTCATCCAAAATGAAAGACAAATAAAAATGTTTATATGTCTAATATCAGCTGCAGGAGCTGCACTCTGAGATTAAGGGTCTGCATTTAAGGAAATAAAAGTTAGCATGAAATATGATTCCTGTTTGGGAGTTTAATAGACAGAGGAGAAGGTATATTATAACAGCGAGCTGCGACAACTCCTGCGTGAAGGGTTTCATTGCAGAGCGGTAAATTGCAAGTGCCAGGGACCAGAAGTGAATGACATCAAGTAGGGAAGGTATGGTAGGGGAGCATGTAAAGCGCATCTTCATTTCACTGCTAGGCTGATGCTCTTCACTCCCTGATCACAGAACAGCGAGGGCTGATGGGAGAGCGGATGGGTGGAGGGGGGGTGTGATTTGAGGGCATCAAGTAGCGGAACTGACAGAGACGGATTCACTGCGGCCCAAGCATGGAATTGCTTTTCCTTTCCCCTGGAACTGAGCTGGAAGTGCCTGCGGCGGCAAACAATCTCTAAGCAGCAGCCTTCACAAAGCCTAAGAGCCAGTACCATGAAGGCTCTGAGGCAGGGGGAACACGCAGAACTATTTAGAACAAGAAAAAACCAAAAGCAACATCAGGTAATTTGGAACTGTTGCATCGACAGAAAGGCCTCCTTTGAATATATTGTGTAGCCTTTCATTAACTATATTTGGTGTGAATGCGTATGATTCAATGCAAGTCTTATTAATGTGTTTTGGTCTTTGAGCCTGAATTATATGTTTTTCAGTTCCAAAGACTGTGTCAGTGTGTGTGTGTGTGTGTGTGTGTGTTCATTTGGGTTTGCACCAAGTTCCACAGCTAATTACACAGGTGTTACAGAGCTCCAAGATGTTAAATTAGGAAGACAAAGGAGAGTTTCACTCTCAGCATGACTTGATGACAAAGGTACTTTTCAATTTTACACCTTAACCCGAGCCATGGCCCTTGTGGATTTCTGCTGAGGCTAACTCTTGCCTCAAACAAATACAAAGTCAAGGTTCACTGCCACTCTGATTTGTACACTTTTTGTTATACTTTTAAATCAGCTACTCCATTACATTACATTTCCTAGTAAAAATGTTAAATTAGCAGATCACAGTACGATGAGTACTTAAGGTGAGTAAGAGAGTGACGTGGCAATGGAAAAACCTCATACTACTTAGTTATAAAAATACAAATTCATTTGAAATCAGTGTGACTAATGGTTCTTTAATAGCCCAAACTGTTTGATTGAACATTTATTCTAAAAAGATCAGACTGGAGCCCCCGCTGTCTCACCTCTAATGGTGCATGTCTGTAAGGACATGATTCTTTGTCAGACTCGGATCTTTGCCCTCACATTACTCGATGAATACTTTTCTTTCTTTTCATCACCACCTCTCAAGTCTTGACAACATACCCTCTCTCACATCCCATCCATGCTGTCAACTTGTCTGACAAGGTAAGAAACAGGTTGCGGTAACCAATCAGCATTTTGAGCCCTGGCTGGTCTGATGCCACTCAACATGTTGGAGAATTTTACCATTTAAACTGACGGACGCTGAACCCAGTTTGCCCCCAGTGGGCCTGCAGCCAGGCATTCATGTGTAAGAAAAACAGACAGAGCATGTTTCCTGAGTCTCTGACCCTGTTGTCAAACATGCTTGATGTTTGTGCATAGGGAGCTCTTCTTATTTGTCCATGTGCATTTAATCTGCGTCTTAAATAGCCCCTTCATTGTGGAGTTTTACAGCCAGCTGACGAGAACAGAAATACAAATTTAGATAAACATCACTGATGAACATGTAGAGGAAACATTCACAGAAAAAAAGGCTACGCCCTCTGGCATGTTTCAGGGAATATCACCCTTCAACTTATCAAGAGACTAGACATCCCGATCCTTCCTCGCCATTCCAAAAGCACACTTTTATTAAGGTGACCAAATGTCCCGATATGACTGGTACCGTCCTGTTTTCATGCTCTGTGTCCCAATCCCCACACATATCTATAAAACACTCATCTGTCCTGGTTTTGAACAGTCCCTGTCCCGGATTTAACCAACCAAAACAATATACCATGTTTGCTACACTTTATATAAGTATAAATATGTCAATCAATGTCATTTTGAAGGCTATTGCTTAGCTAGCTCAGCTAATCATACTAACAGGACCTGTTCCTTTTCTTAAAGAGCTCCAGGAAAGTTACAGCGTACTTTAAAAAGTACCAGGCAATGAATATGCTATGTTATGTACACTCTGCAAGTGTCCATTTTCAGTCGGCCACAGTGGAAATGCTGACATTCAAAGCCATTTTAAAACTAGCAAACCCAAACAGTGGGTTCAGGCTGGAAGTTATTGGGACCTACTTCAGTGAGGCAAATGCTTGTGACAACAAATTTAAACAGGCTGCTCAGAAGGGCTTCCTTGCCTACCACCTTGTGTGACCAGTGCAGGTTGATACATGTGGATTTCGTAAAAAAAAAAAAAAAAGTCGCCGATTTCGAGGTTTGAAAATATGGTCACCCTGACTTTCATAGCTTAGAAAAATAGAGTTGTGGTCTTTTACATTAGCAAACAACATTAGAGCACTGCTAGTAGAGGATTTAACATTAGTCAGAGCTATACCAAACACATAATGTTTCAAATTTATGCTGCTCTAACATTATAGCTTAACTTAGCTTGAAGGTGCGAGCTGCTTTTTTTTTGGGGGGGGGGGGGGTCCTAATATTCTTCGTTCGTTGTTTATGAGACATAAGTGTCATACATATCTTCTTCATTCTGATAGATTGATTTTTTTCCTCTGAACTATCCTTCATTCCATAATTTTTATTTATCTCAAGTTTCAATTCAGTGTCAAACCAACAAATTAGGGGAAAGTACTCTGTCACACATTTTGTGAGCAACGTGCTACAAAACTGGTAGCAGTCAGAGCAAAGTATCAGAGCATTTCTGGCATTTTTTTCAGCATAGGTAAACATACTGTTTTAGGGCAAGAGAGGGACAAGAATAGCTGCCATCAGGGGACAATGACAAGAGGATCACAAAACCAGCTATCCCTCCATCCGTGCAGTAAAGGCATGAACTCTACCATGCATAACAAAGAAAATCAGTAGCTGTTACTCCAGAGACAATGCAGTATGCAGCATGGTTCAATGTTTCTCCGATGTATTTCTACTCATTCCAGCAGATTAACATCAAAAAAAGCTGTTGGGAATGCCAGAGTACATCACTGAACTCTTTGAATAATAACACTGAGGTAAAAAGAGCCAGTCCAGTTCACACCTAAGTGGGACTTTACATTTCTGTTTTTGTGATATGTTCCTCTATCTTCCTCTTGTCAACCACTAGACAGTTAAAGTTAACAGTGAAGCAGCAGCTCTTCAAACAAAAGTGACAACACGACAATATGTATTACACAATAAGTGTGAATGATTTGTGCCATATTTCTGATGCTAGATCGGAGTCTGGTAAACATGATGCAGTGACAGGTGCAGAGTAGGCCGTCTGTAACAGTGGGTAATGTGAACGTGGCCTCCTCTGAGGACGCTGTTCTCGCCACTTTGACTGACACAACAACATCAAAAACATGACCCCACAAAGCGTGCCGTGACCCAGTCGACCCGGCCACACGGCGGAGCAGACAGCTGACGGGGGAGGGCAGACAAGATCTCTACTCGGCAGACGTTTCAGCAGCTGTCAGAGACTTCCACCTCCACCAGCCTCCTCACCTGACACCTCGCAGGTGAAACGCAGGGAGAGAAAAGAAAAGGACAAAAAGGGAAACAGATACACAGGGTGGAAGCAAAAGTGAGGAGACGTGAAAAAAAGAAATGCAAGAAATTGCTAGAGCGGAAGTGAAATTGATAATAGGCTGCGAAGAAGGAAAAAAAAAGAGGAAGACAGTGAAATGTAGGGAATACAGGGCCATGAATTATTCTGTTGTTATCCTGTCTGACAGCAGTCTCTAAAGACTTTTCCTTCTCTCACAAGGAGGTATTCTCACGGTGCAGCCGAGCAGCCCGACCTGTGCAATGAAATATTAAAGAGTTCATATCTGCATGCATGTATACCCAAGATCCCGGCCTACATGACATACCTGCTTAATCCCCTGTGCTCTGTGGTCCAGGCACAGCATTAAATGGAAAAGCCATGAAGGGAAATGAAGAGAAATAGCACCTTCCTCCCTCTAATTATGTTTGAAGGTTGTGAGAGAGCCGAACATGACACTGACAGCTGCTGTCTCCGGGCAGGAGACGAGACTCTTAAACCCAGAGACCAATTTGTACCCCAGTCAGTCAGTCCCGCTGTTAAAGTAAAACCAGTTTGCCTCACAGAGGAAGTGGAAAGGTCAGCTCAGTGTGCCAATTTCAATAAAGGAGCAGATGCAAAAATTAAGCAAATATCTAGGAAAGCTGATAGGAAATTCTGGAAATCCCTTGTTTGCCCTCACAAGTTTCCCAGGCAACCAGCAAAGACTCCAGGAAGTGACGGCTCACAGTTAAAGAAAATAATCAAGTAACACAAGGTATAAAGTGTTAATTGATAAACTTGAGGGTTAAAGCTTTTAGGTAATTTTCAAGCTCACACTTATTTCTTTATATAGATAAGAAAATATCACCTTTATTGATCCCCATTGGGGAAATTACCATGTAACAACGGCTTGAATGACAACAGCAATAAAAGTAATACTAATAGGAATAATGAGAGGAAGAAGGCGCCCCTGAAGTAAATCAATACCTCCATACAGCACTTACTGTATAGCCTAATTTGCAGTGTCTATCCCTAGCCTTGAAAATACAAAATAATCAACAACAAATACTCAAGAGACAGTTCAAAATAAACTGCAAAAAATGCATGCTTCTTCCAGTTTCCTGTCTTTAGGCTATAGGCCAATTGGCTGCAGGCTCCGGCTAGGCTAAAAGTTAACTGTGGTCGTATCAACCTTTCCAGGCTTCATTTTGAGTTCATTTTATATCTTTTACTTTCATCTTCAAACCTTGGACAAACTAAAGGTTGTTAAATTAAAGCTTCAGCTAACACAGGTAGACCCCACACATCAAATAAATTGTGTGCATTTTTTATAGAAAACTTAATGCAAAGTCTGCAAACAAGTATGAGAACAACTTCATCATGTTAGATAAAGCATTTGGGTAGAAAATAGCTGTGCTATGACCTTGACAAGTTTTGATCTTCTGCTTAAAATGTTACAAAAAGTTAGCATCGACTGTGGGTCATCTAAAACGTTTGTGGTTTTCCAATGTTGCGTCCATGTGATTGTGTTTGGCACTTCAAAACAAATACAGTAGGTGACGAAACTGCAGGAATATTAGAAGTATGACTATTCACAGACCGAGGTACTGGGGACATTGTAAATTACTCTACATAAGTCTGGAAGAAATAGTGTTTACAATCGTTTTGTGTGCCACATTTTCATTGAAGGTGAAGCAAACCGTTTCTTCAGCTAGTGTAACATTACTCAGCCGTGGCAGAAGGAAGACATGATGCAGCTACAGGGCTGTATGGACGGGAGGAGCAGAGCTGCAGGGGAGTCAGATGGAGAAGAGAGGTTAGAGCAGTCTGCTTCAGGGGGTCTGGAAGTGTGGAAGAGAGATGAGTGGACGACTGTTGTTCTCCTCGAGGTTAATGTTGTACTATCAGTTGTGCAACTGTCCACTCTGGGCTGCATACATTTCCAGAAGTGCTGGAGGACAAAAGGGGAAAAAAGATAGGGTGGTCGAGAGGGAGATGGAGACGGGAGACGGGAGGGATGAGAGAGATGTTGATAACGGAAGAAGAAAAGTGTAAACAGAGACCAAAAAAAGAAAAACCCTGGAAACCCTTCAAGAAAAAGCACGGTAAGAAGTGCCTGCAGTTTTTCCTTTGTTGTTTTAATTGCCTTTAAAGTTGATAGCAGGATTTATTTTAGTCCTGTCCTGTCTTTGAATTACAGTAATGGCTGTAAAAAAAACAAATGAAAAACATGCTGAAATGCAGAAATAAACCCTAAAAAAAGACCAAACCGTGGAAGCTTTTCAAAGTTTACAATGAAGTTTATTTTCTATTTCTGCTGAACTGGATCTATGTGTAGCTGTGTGCCTGGAACAATCAGAAAACTTTAAACCAATAAAGTAAAATACCACATCTTATTGAACACTGATTATTCCCAGTTTGTATTATACCCTTGAATACATCATAAACACTTATGTTCTTGTTGGTTCTTGTCGACAATCACAATGCAGATTGATGTCAGGCGTCATGTGTGGCCCCATTTTTCTGCTCTAAATAAACCGAAGGATAAATCCAGTCCCTCAAAAGAGCTGACCTTTTGATAAGCCCATCCCTCAAATTCATGGCAGCTCCAAGATGCTTTATTGCCACAACCTAGAAATGGCTCATGTTGACATAAGATCATTTACAAGCTTCTCCTCTCCCCAGAGACCCTCAAGGCTTCACATCTCTATATGAACGATCACTGACACAAGATCCTTGGAGGGCGCTAACTCCAGCCTCTGTCTCACCTCAGATTGTTTTGCTATTAAGAAAGATTGTTTTTAAACCTGATGTTTGTCTGCCTGTTTATTTTACATCATTATGTTAATAATTCACTTTTAAATAATAAAACAACTAGACAAGAAAATCTCACTTTTTGATCAAATCATCCCTTTCAGTTCTCAGTTAAACCTCTGAGTTACTTTTGAGTCTTTAAAGGTGATCATTTCTCTGTGCTGTCAAAATGCACACAACAATATAAATTATTCTGTACTCTCATGAACATTTCATTTGGAAAATAAATAATATTCTTCACCATTAGAGCACCATAAGCTCTTGCTTTGTTCCATTCTTTTTAATCATTTTTTTTGTAACAGTGATATTGAAGTTGTTTTGATGATTTTCTGAGTGTTCTACCTTTTATAATGCTTTTGGGTCTCGTTTTCATATCAGCCATTTACATTTCTACCACACTCACAAACACTCATTTTGTATTTGTGTATTTTTTAAATACTCAAAACTCAATACTTTTAGAAGACAAAAAAAACTAAACATAAAGTTCTCGTGAGGAACTTTTGTCATTCTTACTAAAAGGATCTGGCGCTGTACATAAATAAGTAGTTTTATGATGAAAAATCATTTATTCTGCGTTTTTAAACAATCAAATATCACTCAAAGATGTAAATAACGATGGATTGGTCACATTTGTAGCTCATAAAGATCCATAAATATAAAGTTTAACCTGTTTCAAGACCAGTTAAAAACTCCTCGCAGGGCCATTACCTAAACTGTGTAGCTTCAAAACATTATTCCCTGCTTTTCTTGAATGTCATTTTCCTTGTGCCCTGTTTTATTTTTGCCAGTCCTTATGTTTCCCCTCTCTGGCATAAATTAAATGTTGAATGTAAGGTCACAACCTGTTACAGGTCAAAGCATCCTAAATTAAAGGCTGTAGGTTTCTGGTGTCTGTGGTTTGAAGCAAACTAGCAGCAAAAGGACAGTGTGATAAAGAGGGAAGGGGGTGGCCAAGTTGCTCATGTGTCCTCTGATCCTGGTTATCTGTCTCTGGCTTCTTGTGTGCCTGAGTGATCTGGGCTGGAACCATCACCAGCTCCCTCACTTTCACGTGAAGCGTGACTCTCACTGAGCTGAGAGCACACTGCCGAGATAAGGGACGAGGTCCGGCCGACTGTGGCGATGGATCCAGCAAGGAAACATGTTGGACGGAGCCATCTGGCCAGCTCCTCTCTGCCCTCGCTCTGCTGAGCACAAAGCTGGAGCCAGCAGTCTTCTCTGCTGCACTTTTCAGCAGAAGTTGAGCTCAACCAGGATGGTATGACAAGATAAAGTGTTTGTGTTCACCACATGCATTTCACAGATTTAGGAGAACAACTCTTCCACAGAGGAGAGTTGTTGACGAGTCTTTTTTGCTCCCAAGAAATCATATCACACATTGATTCAGATAATGTTCTTTTTATAATAGCCTCAAACACTGATCACAGTCCATGTTAAAGGATATGCTTCTTCTCTCTACATATCGACTGAAACGTTTACAAGGTCTACCACAGAACCTTTCTGACAATACTCTTCCAGAGAATATTGGATTTTACCTGAATCTATCATCAAAGCATTTAGCCTGGCAGAGGAAACATTAAACATCCATACACCACTTTGTTTTGAAGAATAACCTGCAGATGCAGGAAACTTCCCAATAGCTTTTTCAGCCGGTATCTTATACTTGAGATTATTTGTCAACATGTGAATACAATTTCTAGAGCAGTGGTTCCAAACCTTTTTTGATTGGAGCCCCCCCCCCCCCCCTTGTATCTAAGTACAGCTGAGCCCCCCAAGGATCCACCCACTAGGTGTTTTATCGTGATTTTTACGAACATATGCAAGTTTAATTCTGATGACCTCAAAGCACACACAGCATTCAGTGAGCTTGAACACATAATAATTCATGTAAAAAATGCATTAAATTACTTGTGCTTTCTTATAAATAACTAGCTGAGTATATGTAACTTTCACTAACCCCCTGAAGTTCAAACATCCTAAACCCCTGCTATAAACGCAATAAATCTAGTTAGCATGTTAGCATAGAAGTCAAAAGCATAGAATGGAGGAGATATCATTTTAGATTAAAAAAAAAAAAGCCAAACATATACTAACTCCATACAATAACTGGATAATATGACATTGGAAAAAGTTTAAAGTTATTCATGGTTTTCAAAATTCCCCAAAAATATGGATAAAAGAAAGGGATAAAGAATTCAAATGCAAATCAGAAAAGTTATTCAGGGTCTAATACCAGGTTTATTAGTAATTGTTGTGTAAATAACTATAAACCAAATATAATAAAAGACATTTCTGACATTGTAAGCCAGCCATATTTCATTAATGAATGGACTAAAAACCTGACTCGGGACCTGTTTTAGAACTGACCCTCCTTCCTAACATAATCTGACACAGCCAGCTGCTGGACCTCCACACTGTTTTAAAGAAAAACACATTTGAGAGCCTATCCAGAGTGAGACTCACTAGGGAGAGTCTGACATCCATCCAGCCTGTCAGCAAAGGAACATTAGACATGAAGCCTGGAGAGAAAGACCAAAACCCAGTTGGATCTTGGACGGCTGATAAGTTACCTTACACTCAGCAGTCATTACACCGCCAGAATTAAATGATAAGATTCCAATTACCTGCTAATTTAAAACAGCGGTCAAATATGAGGACTAAAGGATGATGTAGCCTGCCGCTAAGGATTCAGCTTGTAATAGCTTTCTGCAGGTGAAAAAGTAAATGGAGAAGATCTTGGGGGTATTAAATAGGATGGTGTATATGACCTGGATCTTAGAATATCTCTGTAAATGTGTTGAAGTTAAAATGCGTTTTGCACATTCTCAATGACAAAAACCAGCATTTTGTGTTACACTTTTCTTTACCATTTGAGCAGAATAATTGAGAGGCCCTTTCAGTGTTCTAACCCAAGCATTAAGGGGGTCTTGTCCTCTAATTAATCCGGCTTGTCCCTCTGCTATAAACACTGGATCAGTTTGCAGGAGTCCTGCATTATTCATCACGGCTGTGGGTGAAAGAGGAAGTCTGCGGTCTGGAGTCACCTTACTCCAGGCGAGGAGATGGAGAAGGATGGTAGGAACTAATGAAAGTGATAGAAGAGACGTTGAAGATGGGGGAAGGTGAGATGATGAGAGAGCGAGAGAGGTTGGGTGGGAGGAGGAGAGGGGATGATGAAAAGGGGAAAGAAATAAAGAGAGAGATTAAAAAGAGAGTGCCAGATCAAATAGTCGATGTGGTTCAAGGCGAGGGGAGCTGCTAAAAGAACACATCCGTCTGAGAAACCGCACCAGGGTCAGAGGCTTATAGACAGGAAGTCCAACCCAGCTGTCAGTTCTCTGCTTCTGCTGACAAACCAATTATAAAAACCACACTGGATTTTCTGGCTGCGTTTGCATCTTTTGACAGAACATCCGATGATATGATGACAACCACACATCTCCTTTTTTTTCCCCCCCTTGTTCTTTTATTGTTATTCCTTGGAATGAACCCCCATCCTGACCCCAAAATACATGTCTTCTCCATCTGTTTCTCATTAAATACACACCTTTCCCTCACAAATACAATGATCAAAAACACAGTAGTCATTTTCTGTCAGTTCATACGGAGACGCACAAGTGAAATCTACAGGACTTTCAGAGAGAATAAAAAGCTTTGGAATGGTTAAAGAACAATGCAATCACACAGTTGTGGCTGCTGTTAAACACTGCGGCTTAAATAAAAGAAGTGGATTTGAATATTGTGAAACAAACGTCATGAAATGTAATGGATTCATACATGCTTTAACAGATGTGTTTTACTCAGACTGTTGTTAAAATTTCTGGCAATAAAACTCACAAAATGTTCATTTACAGCACATTCACCTTGGTGGTTATGTAGTGGTTACTTACTGTACGTCTTTACTCTCGGCAAACATATAGTATATTATTCACAAAGTATTCACAGAACATAATATACATCTGTATGTACACAATCCTTCTACCCTCTAGAAAAAGTGTCCAGGCACTTCCTCCAGTGATCCTGAGTTAGATCACTGACTTCACTTCGGCTTCCTCATGACTTCATCCTCATCAGGAACGAGCTGCTCTATCAGTGAACCTGTGGGAGCCTTGCTGACTTCGGCTTACTGTTAAAGATTCCTCTCATATTTCCCCACCTGATCCAGAGCGTGAGCTGCAAAACTAGCAGCAGAGTTCACCTAGCTGCCTCTTCTTAGAGTGAGTGGGCTTCAAGGTATCTCTCCTTGTTTATTAGGGCAGGTCCTGGAGAGACGCCCTCTTTCAAAACCTGCACTTTGAGGAGTGTCAGGAGACGCAGTGGAGAATAACAGGTTTTAAAGGTTAATCATGGTGTGTAGGAATATTATTTTCTAGTCTTTGAAGTAAAAACAAGTGAATTTGTGTGTCAAGTTTCTTTTCAGATGAGGGTTTAAATCGGACTCAGATCATTATGGGTATCACATATGCAGACCTGCTGGATTTGGGATTTTTGGGGGTTTTATTTGTCAGTGATTTTTAAACAATAGGTTCTGAGGGCAACTGTTTCTCACCAAACCTCCTTTTTCAAATACTTTTCTGTTTTAAGAGACTAAAGAGGATCACAGGTGAGATCTTCACAGATATTCAGGGGTGAGCGGCGACTCAATGTAGCATGTTCTCCTCTACACAATGTTAATGCCCATTTTTTTTACACATACGTAAAAATCCCTAAAGGGTTCAGACAACTTGTTCACCTTGTGTTGACACGTTTACAGTTCAACTAAATGCCTCGGCACAATGAAAGATTAAACGAAATGACGGACTCAAACCTGTGATGTAGCACTGGTGTAGACACTTCACCACAGCACTGATGCAACACACACCTATGGCAGCTCAGTATATTTCTATATCGGCTCCTTCTTTTTCGTTCTCGCTTGGTAAACAATACAATCACTTCAGAGCGTGGGAAATACTGAATGTTTGCAGGCATATATCAAGAACAAAGTAATCAGAGGATTCAAATCAGTCAGTGGGATTGGCACTGTGACAGTAATGGGAAAGGAATCTCCAGTGGTGGCTCGGGGCCCCCGGAGCTGTGGTCCCTGGAATCGTCCACCTATAGCACACATGGTTATCCAGCACAGACGTTATGGCAAAACACAACACATTTCACGACTGTACAGTTTCTGCATCGATACTGTTCAGGACTGCGCTTCGTCTTAATCCTACAGGTGGCATCTTAAAATTCCCCTGTTGCTGTTTTTACACCACTAAAACCTTCTGGATGTATTCAGTGGTTTGAATAAATCTGTCCTAGCATCAAATATAAGGCAGTTTATGGTATGGTAGGTAAGTCATGCCACAACCACAGTATACTGCCGTTGTATGTAGCTCTTAAGAGTGAGGGGAATTCTTCCACCTTTTGATAATCCTGTTAAAAGTCTGGTCTTTCATCCAATAGCTTTCCTGTTGCCAACGTGACCCCTCCTCAGAATAGACAGGTCCACTTTGTAACCCGCAGTATTGTTTTGCTGCTACTGAAACCCTTAGCACAAAAGAGCTGAAGTCCAGAGGCAAAGAGGACCAACAAAAGCACAAAAAATATCCAAATAGATAAACATCACCGACATGGAGGAAATCACAGCTGTACATTAAAGGTTGCAGTTAAAACCAAGACCACGTTTTCTTTTTCCTCGCCTTCTTTTGCACTCCTTTCAATGCCGAGTCTGCAGGTCCAAACATTAAACTAGAGGGGTCATCGGGTGGCATCAAAATCGAATCTGCAGCGCGTGGGATACTGCCGCTCTGGTAAACATTTAGTTGCTATCTATCATCAAAGCAGTCCAAGTACTCCAGGACAAGGTCATAGCAGAATCGATACTGGTCCTGAAGAAAAGCACAAAAAATTCTTCAGTTAAGATGTGAAAACATGAGAATAATTACACAAACCACTTTAGAAAAAAAAAAAATGCTCTATTGACTTCATATTTTCTAACTCTCTTACCAGGGACTCCACCATGTTGGGTTTGCAGTTGCGTAGAGTTTTGACAGCGTAGAAGATGTCCACCATGTTCTGGTACTGGATCATCTCTAGCAGAATGTTGCAGGCACAGAAGGAGCCGCTGCGACCGCCGCCGTTACTGCACAGGAGTAGATACAGTCAACATAGATCGGTGCCTTTTTCTTTTTTTATGGCATTAGCAGCTAGTTTGTGTCTCATAAGAATGTGTAAGAATGATCTTGCTTCCATAAGTCACAGTTAAATTTTAGACTTTTACTGTCAAAATGACACAATCCTAATCCAATAACATTGCATGGACAGTGGAGTATGTACAGCAAAGTTCAATATAAACAAACATATCGCTGTCTCTAATGGGACTAAGCCTCCTAATGCGATTAAGAGGCTTCTGAGAGACAATAACATCATAGAAGCAGGACAGATTGTGTGTAATCTGATAACCTTCATTTCGTGCTCATGCTACCTCATGAAAAAACATCCATTTGATACAGTTCATACAACATGTACGCACAATACCCTAATACATAAATAACAAGAAAAGATACGCAGCAAGGTGGAAGAAAATTGAGAAATAACAGCACAAACGTGGTGTTTCCTTGAAAATATTTACCTGGTCGTCATAAATAAAAGGCAGCATCAATAAACAAGAGGAGGACAATCCATTCCCCGCCTCCTGACACTGAGGCAGGGAAGGTGGGCATGGCAGCCTCGGCAGCGTATACAAGCAATATTAAGGTAATCAATCGTCGTCAGTGCTTTGGCAGTCCCGGATTTACTGTAGTGAGAACCATCGCATTCTGAATTAAGCCATAATTGATTTGATCTCCATAATCTCTTTCCCTGGTTGTCGTGGGTAACACTGTGTGACAGCGCTGAGTGATGTGCTTTTGGATGGAGGCGGTGGGGAGAAACGTGTGATGGGTTGGCAATGAGCTGGACGCCACATTCATATTCATTAGCGGGTGGGCGCATGGGGGGGGCCTCAGGACAACACAGGAGCCCACCACACCACAAACTGCACCTTACCACTGTATGATTTTCTATGGCAACATTAGAAAGAATACTTATATCACACAAAACAAGAAACAAAAAGCTCTCCGTCATGAGACATCTTTTGTTTGCTATAACATCACGGTGTTACAGAGTGTTATCTACATCTTGTCATATTTCATATTCTATCTTGGCTTTCAGTAATAGTCTGGTTATTTTTGTGCTATTGTTATTTGTCTCGTTCTGTCGGGATGTCATTGTTTTAGGAAATGTCTGGTCATTTCACGTCCTCTCACTATATGTCTCCACCTCTGCTCTGTGTTCATGCAACGAGCAATAAAGGCTTCAAAAACAAACAAAGGAGTCTCCGTCATAATTCATCTGACGTGGTCATGCTTCAGCATGTTCGAACAGACATCTTTGTGATTCTCCTTTCTGTGAATAAGCATTTGGTTTTAATGTACTTTAAATGTCACTCTTCACCGGCGCTAATTCGCCCCCTTTCAGACAGAGACTGTGTTTATTTCTGCCTTGTCTCCTTCTCTTCATTTACAGAACATGATGCATTTTGTAAACACATTACTCACAGGCAGTGGACCACAGTGCGTCCTTCTCCACATTCCCTCTGCCACTTGTGCACTTGCGCCAGCAGGTTGAGGAAAGCCTTCTTGGAATCTGGAACATCACGATACGCCGACCAACGCAGGAACTGGAACTGACACACCACCAGCTGGCCCTCTTGGAGCTTAAGATGCAACAGAAATAAACACGTTGAATGTGTGTGTAACTGTACTGCCGTGTTACTTTTCCTGGTTGTTTCAGTATTTCTGCAAGTGCCAGTTAACACCCGGAGTTTGAGTGCTCCCCGAGCTGCGGGCTGGCACTCTCAGCTGTGCTCGCTCAGCACACTGACTCTGAGATCTACGGGTTTGCAGGTGTAAGCACAGCCCGAGCTGTGTGTGAAAAAGGTCCCTGTGTGTTCATAACCTTGTCCTGTAGAATCTCACCCAATACTTAAGGAGCAGCAGAGAACTGTAAGTCATGCAAATTGGGCTGGCAGAGACACCAACGATGCATGGAGGAATTGCTTGAGAGGAGGGGGGATTTTCACAATGTTCTTCTTTTTTTTTTTTTTTACAACTCTCTAACACACACATACACATGCTTACAGTGCACTTCTTCTGACTTTTACTCCCTTCCCTTGTATATCATTTTCACACACAGGAAGCATACACACTTAAGCACGGAGAGAGAGGCCCAGAGAGGGCGTGGTGTGTCTTATTTCTGTGTGATTTGATTTCTCCCATGCTGTGTCGAGGTGCCCTCTCCTTGACAGTGGTGTGCACCGAGTACAAAATAAGGTGACACAGGTAGAGAAGGGGAACCAGAAGGGCGATCGAAAAAAAAAAAAAGGAGGTGAGGATGCCAATCAAGAGAGGAAGTTCTGGGCACTTCATGTCGCGGTGGCAGCTGGGGAAATGCCTTGCATACAGATTCCTTTAATAATTGGTTGACAGTGAATCGGGAGCAGAGCATGCATGTGCTTATGCAAATTCCCAGGCTTCAACCAAATCTGCATACACACACACACACACACACACACACACACACACACACACACACACACACACACACACACACACACACACACACACACACACACACACACACACACACACACACACACACACACACACACCACACGATCAACACTGACTGAGGTGTTTAAGTGTGTGAAGTGAAAATAATTGTTTCATACATATGCACACAGCTGGAGAATAAAGTTTAATAAAGACTACAAGGACATCCCCTGTGCTCCAAAACAGAGCAATCAATTTCTAGGTTTAGCCTGTTTCATAATTCTCTAAATGTCAGATACTTTTTTATTGTATGACAATGTTTATTAACAAATCAAAAGCCACTCTGCTTTGCAGTCTGATAAGCCCCCTCTTTAATATGCCAACATGCACCTGTGAGAGGGAAGACGTCTATCTAGGCAATGACAAGAAGTAATTGAAAAGGGAGAGGCTGACCTTTATAGCGTGCATGTCAAAAGGCTTTTCTTTTAAGTAATCTACAGAAAAAATATTTTATATTCATGACTGCTATGGGAAAATCTTATGTTTACAGTCACTATGTTAAAACTAAATATCAGAACATTGCTTGTTTTAATATTTATTATTCAGATAGATCCATAGATACATTTTGACTGATCTGTCATCATCCTCAGAACAAAGAAATCTAAAGTTGATCATGTGGTTTTTTTTGGACAACAGTCTTTGACCAAACACTAAATAAGTGCTGCTGAGGATGCATGAGAAAGCTGTATGGAAGGCAAAGAGTTTACTTGTGCCAACTGATAAGAAATCGTGAATCCAGTGAAGCATTCCACCACACACACAAATTGACGTAAAGCAATTCAAATCACATCTGAAGTTTTCAGGTATTTCATTACAGCCAAGTCAGAATTAGTACTTTGAATTTGACGACTTGTGTCAGGCTTTTAGACGCACATTACAGCTGACAGCTCTAAATGTACTGTAGGTAAAATTTCACAGAGGACCACAGCTAATGCATTTCTAATGAGGTTCAAGCCGTCATTTGTGAAATACCACAGAGTGGCACAACATGTTCTGTGCAGGTGTTTCAATGAAAGTGTGGTGACTCACCCTTGTTACGTTCTTGACCCGGAACAGACGAGTGATGACATCCTCGTCTGCTGACATGGACAGAAACTCCACCTCCATGGGCCCGTACTGCTGCAAACCGGGTTCTGGCCAGTACTGAACACAAGGCTGCAGGTGGGGGGGCAATCAGAAACCGGGGGGATTCATCAGTGATTAAATTTGTCATTTAAACATTGTTTTTACTCATGCATTATTTTGGAGTTGAGGCCAAACCCTGGCATTTACTCTACAAATGTAGGGTTGTCTAAGAAAGGAGAATTTAAAGAATGAAACAAACAAACATAAAAACGGTAGGTTTCAGAGTGGAACATTGATGTTAATAAGGGGAGAGAGGCTGCCTGGGAGCGAGGGATGTAATGTTTCTTTGAGAGATTGTAACCAGAGGGAGACTGAGTACTCCAGCACCAGAAATGAACTCTACACCAGAGTTCATAACAACATCTTGCAATAAATGCCTAAAGTGGGGATTTATCCATTTTCAGCGAGACAGCCTCAAATGAACTGTATTGCACTGGTTGAAACAAGATGAAAAAGATTTAAAGGGGGGGTGGATAAAATATGGGACTGAGCAGGGGTACCTGCAATATCTTTTTCACTTTTAACCAAACTACACGGGGTGTTACAAAGCCAAACGCTGAAAACCATCTTTTCTAAATTAAATTAGTGCAGTGTGGATTTCAATTGTTGATTTAGTTCTTTGACAGTTAAGTTTCTTTTCGTTGCCACATCATCTTTATCTTTCTTTATTCACATCATCATAACCAACTTAGTAGACTACATGGTTGTTGTTTTTCCCTTGTCGAAGCGTCTTTGAGTTTCTAGAAAAGCGCTATATAAAACCAATTTATTATTTTTATTATTACATAACTGAACCTTGTGTGTCAATGGGGTCACTGCTACCAATAACACTCAATAACAAGTGTTTCCGTGAGCACTGTTAAAGAAACACTGAAAACATTTTTAAAGAGAGATTTTACAATAATTCAATGCAGACCTTGAACAATATTTATAATTAAGAGAAATAACCTGCTTTCACAAGTTGTAATAATTCAATTGTAAACATTTAAAATTTGACACTGTAAAATGTATACATTTTGCATTTATGCCTTAAGTAGAGTTTTACGTCTTTGGTCTGTCTCGCATGCTGTGTCCCTGTGTGGCGTACCACAGGGATCTGTTTTGGGACAAGTCATAATCTCTCTTTTCAATTTTTACTAGGTGGCTTTGATAGACAGCTACATATATATATATTTTTTTCTGCTTATGATCGTTTGTACCTGCCCAAAAGGCTTAAATTATTCAGCAGCTTTGTCATCTCTGCGCAGCTGTTTATCTGCCATTAAGGACTGGATGTCTGCCAATCTCCCAGAGCTTTACGCCAACCAAACTGAGAAATTAATTAATGGCTCAATACTTACCTTGTAAAGTTGTGCCAGCTTTTGGCACAATAACAGACTATGTTGTTGATTTTACTGAAAATATGGGACTTCTATTTGATCCGTCTTTTTCAAGAGACTTATATTACTACAGTAACCTTGTATGAGTCTGTCTCCAGACCTGAGAAATATCTCGACGGTTAATTATTATTATTTATTTTTGTATTATTTACACTTAATATTTTACTATTTTTAGTTGGGTTTGGATTGTTGTAATGTTCTGTTTATCTTTATATTGAAGGGACAGCTCAGTTTGTTCATCAGTAAGATATGATGACATTTCATTGTCTTTACTTTGAAAAGATTTTAGGATCTTTTGTTTACTTTTAAAGCCTCTGTCATTATAGCACCTTACTTTGTGGTAGAGCCCTTAAATCCTTATTTATTAGATCAGGCATCGCTGTTAGAGCTCCAACCAAATGGAACAGCTCAACAAAGCTGCTTAGAATGCTTTAACGACTTTGAATTCTCCTCTTAAAAATGAATGTATGACATTCATTTTAATTATTTGTTCTTTGTGCTCTGTTGTGTTTTTAATTAAATCTTGAACTTGAATCTCGTGTTGCTCATTATTGTAGCTATTATTGTAAGTGTCAAATAGAGCACAGGGAGTGTTGCAGCACAGAGAAGAACATATGCTGATGAGAAAAAGTGGGACGCCAACAAAAAGAACCCTGAGATGTGGCTGGAGGGTAATGCAAGTCTATTCCACAGAGACACCACTTGAAGAAGGGAAGGGAGGAAAATGGAACGGGTGTTATCTAGTCGTGCCTTGAGATCAATGTGGTCAGGGATCAAAGCCCGACAAAATGGCATGAAGGAACTAATCCTAAGCACAGAAAGATAGAGAAGCGAGGGCGGGGTATGTCAGGAAAAAGACTCAAGTAAAGTTCAGATAACCTCCAGACTGAAAATAAAAACTCTTACAGCAAACTGAGGCTGCTGTGAGTGAACTCAATACATTTGTAAAGTCTGTTTCACCTTACAGTTTCGACCAATCAATGGTAATAAAACAATATATAACACTTTGGCCTTACCCAGGCAGAGTTGGACTGGTTGAGCTGGTTGAGCATGACCACGGCTGTGCAGCCGTAGTCAAAGACCAACCTCCAGAAGTCCGCCGTCGTGCCGGGCAGAGGGTGAGGGGTCACAATGAAGGCAGCCTGCCGGTGGAAGCTGTCGGCGAGAGCAGCATTGATGTAATTGTTGCTTTCCCCTTCTGTTGTAACCAGGAAGGCCAGGGCGCGGTCAGGCGGCAGCACATCCATGCTGCGGTTCTTCTCTCGGTTTCTGGGCAACAGAGCGATGCTGCACTCTTCCACATCCAGGTGGGGGGTCACAGAGTTGAGGGTCTGTGAATGGAAATGTTTAAGAGGTGAGAAGAGAGCGAGAGGAGGCGGGAATAAAAAAAGAAAATCGAAGACAACGTTTAAAAGATGGAAAGCTTGAGAAGCAGTGAGACAGCACAGGAGTCAAAGATGTTAGAGAGGAGGAGGAAGAGGAGGATAGAAGTGAATCAGACAGAACGACGGAGGGCTGGGATGTGGAGGATGCCAACAATCTAATAAGTTTAATGGTAAGAGTCTTTCGAACTCTGAACATCTTGTTGACAAACTGATTTAAAAGCACCAATTAGGCCAGTTGTATTATAAAAGATAATAAAGTTGTTTTTTAAACTCAGAGAGCTGCATACAAATGTGTCTTTGATGAACTCTCTGTTTATTACCCTGTAATTACATTAGACTACATCAAAATATATTTGGATAAATAATACATAGCATCAATAATAGATCTGTGACTTGCTGATCCCAGTATTGGCGGTGTGCTGTTCGCTCTCTGCATGATGAGAGAGTAAAAGGCAAAGCCAGAGTTCAATTGGTGGGGGGGAGGCTTTCATCGACAAAGTCAGACGTACAAGTGTATAAGATCAAAGTGAGGGCTGAACATTTCTCTTTAAGAACAAGTTAGAGTTTGTAATCAGTGTGTAAAACACCTTCATTACAATTCCCTATTATTTTGCATTTCTAAGCAACAGCTGTTTGATTTTCCTTTGTGATGTGGAGTATAATGGTTAAACTGTTTAAATTGAAAGGGGGGGAGCATATGCCTTTCCCTGTTTTACTTTGAAATGCTAAACCTGAAATCGATGCGGCTGCTGGTTGAACAGCTCAGCGGAGGGAGGTGGATAGAGCAGGTGAAGCATGTGGGAACACAGCTGGCTCTCCTCTCTCCTAATCAACATCTAATAAACTGTTCTGAGAGTGCAGTCCTACAAAGCACCAGGCAGAGGATTTCAATGACAGTCACACAGAATCAAAAGCGAAAGGGAATCTAACAAAAATCCTGCACATATGCAAACAACACAAACTCTGTTTCTTTCAAAATGCCTGTGCCGGGAAGTACATCATTTCCACTACAGAGGAGATGCTATTTTTACGCCCCAAACAAGACTCTTTTAGGTCCAGTCCACAGCAGAATATATGCAAAACATCTATGCAAATATAATACATTTGAACATGCTCATGATGGAGTATTGATATGTTTCCCTTTGTATTCTCTTTCAATACAAACCATCCGTATTAAAAGAGCAACATCAATGAATAAGACGACTGTATTATTGTTATTAGAGGAAATCCAGTAGATCCTCTAGATCTAGTACTAGTAGTTCTACAAAACATGTTGTAGTAGCAGGATGCTTAGTTTGAGTCTGATGTTGTTGTAACTGTAAAGGTGCTTAAATGGTGCATTACAGTAAAAAGGTTCTTGGTGATATTTAATCATTTCCGTGCTGAATGCTAATGACAGTGTGTGGGCGATGTAAGTCAGAATGTGTGTTTGCATGTTCCTTGGTTTGAGGGCAGCACACTTTTTACCAAATTAAACTTTTCTGAGTAATTAAGCGAGGTCACCGTTTCTGACCTGAAACTCCTCCCGCAGCTGAGAGGAGTTACTCTGGGAATCCACTCGCAGCATCTCTTTGTAAGTGACTGCAAACTCGTTCACCAAGATGGCCGTCTCTCCGCACAGACAGGCCTCCAGAATGGCATCGTGGATGAAGATATACTGCTCCTGAAGGGACGATAGATAACACAATTAAGAGCTGTGTGTTTGCTCATGTGTACTCTAGTGGGTTACAGATAACATGAGAAAGTGTGTTTTAAAATAGACTTCACAAAGGAGGCGGGTCAAGAACATACACAGATTCAACCATTTTTTAAATAATCTTTCTTGATTTATATCAAACACAAAACGTAAGCTTTAATGTTGATGGTGTATCAAAGCAGATGTGGAAAAAAACACATCTCTAAGTAAACAAACACATGGGCTGTGCATTCAATGAGAGCCCCCCCGCCTATGAGTACAAATGTAATAACAGCTAAGTCAATGTTGGATTTACATAATAAGGGCTGAATATGAAAAAAACCCTGACATCTGAAGAACAGCACGTGCCTCCGCAGCACACTGAAAGACAATGTGAGTATTTTTTTCTCAAACTATTGCAATGACCTTCACATATGTCCCACAGGGGGAGTATGATAATACACCCCCCTCGCTCTTTGAATTTCAAAACAACGGGGGGGGGGGACAAATGTTTATGAAACCTGATTCTGTAGAATGCTTCCAGTGGAGAGAGGTTACTGTGTTTTGGTCAGGGATGTAACCTTCTAGATATGTGAGTGAAATCTGTGATATGTGACTCAGTTTGAATGTGAAGCAGTTCCCGGCTGTGCACTTGACCTGACCTCTGTCTGGATCATATTGATGCGTCGGGAGCAGAGGGTTTTCACACAGTTGTAGATATCCACCACGCCTTCACATTCGGCCATGTCCAGCATGACATCAAGCACGATGTAGCAGCCGGTGCGGCCCGCCCCCACACTGGCACACAAAGGACATCTTTCATTAGGACTCTCAAGGATTAAGACTGTGCACTCTCAAAGCATTCAATTATCAGACTTTTGACCTGTAAAAAAAGTTGTTATTTTTTAGGACACAGCCGTTCTGATCAGGAAGCACAAGGCATTACTAATACATGAGGACGGGGGGGGGTCTTTAGGAGGGCTAAAAGGTTCAATGTAAGGGTCAATGTGAGAACGATTGTTTAATTGAATACATTGGGTTTAAGCTGTTCCATAAGAGGTATTTTTAAAGTAATAAAAAGCTAGCAACACAATCTCAGAAGAAACACATGACAGTGAAACTATTACAAAGGATCAACTGAACATTTTCAATATTTGATTAAAAAGAAGAGAATGAGAGATGAGTTTGCATCAATATCCAATGAAGTCCAGTCTTCATTTAAAACATCTGAGTTTTCTCTTCTAAACATTAACTTTCAGGATTACAGGTGATTTAAAGAAAGAGAGAAAGAAAGAAAGTAAAAGAGAAAGAGAGAGAGCAAAAGAAAGAGAAAGAAAGAGAAAGAGAAAGAGTGAAAGCAAAAAAAGAAAGAGAAAGAAAGCGAGCAAGAAAGAGAAAGAAAGAAAGTAAAAGAGAAAGAGACAGAAAGAAAGCGAGCAAGAAAGAGACAGAAAGAAAGAAAGAGACAGAAAGAAAGCGAATGAGAGCGAGAAAGAGAATTAAAGCAAAAGAGAAAGAAAGAAAGAAAAATAAAGAGGTGTTGTGTAAAACATCAGTACAGAGATAAAACGCATGATGACAAACTTCACCTTTCCAATATTTTGAGGAGTAATTGGTGCTTTAAAAGAGCAAAGCTGACTGCTCTCCCTGTCGATGACAGGACTCTCCCTCTTTTAACATTTCAGCGTCTCTCAGTCTCCCAAGAGATTACTTTCTCAGAACTATTTCTTATTGAACTTTTGAAAAATGAACTGAGATAACCACTCAAAATTACAAAGAAGGTAACTGTTCGTTTGCTTTCCCAACACTGCAGGTGGCAGCTGTTGCTAGGTTACACATGACTACCTGCAGTGGACCACAACAGGGCCAGCGTCAGGAGGTGTAGAAGCTTTCACTCTTCGTATAAAGGCCAACAGTCCCGTGGCGTGATAGGGCACACCGTGCTCAGGCCACGATGTGAAGTGGAACTGACGCACCTCGTGCTTGGTTGAATATCCTCTCTGTCAGGGAAACACAGCACACATTAGCATTACATGTTTAACAGTACATTTAAATGGCATTCACCATAACCTCAGTAGCCTTAAGGGACACTTTTTCATCCAAAGACTTGCATCCATTCAGAGACATTTCCCCTCTATGATAGATGTGGCAGATCTTTCAGCTCAGTGTGGGGTCAACCAGGACATTATTTACGTGGGGTGCTAGCTCTTTCAGGACAGTAAGGCCTCTGGGCATCACATGCCAGCTCGCTGCAGTGACAGACACGCGGAGAGTAATAACTGAGGCTCTCTGAGCTCGGGGAGAGCTGGGAGGTTTTCTCTTCTCTACTGGGAGGCTGCTGCAGTCACAGCAGTTTCTTACTCTGTACAGAGATGACAAAGTGAAGTGACGCAAAGCAAAGATTTGTTGAAGAGAGGAATCCAAAAAAAGAATTTAAAAAAGAGCTATGAAAAACAAGCTGTCACCAGCTTCTAAATTTGTTCCGATTTGAATAAGCAGAAGCAGCGTGCCTCTGTGGAGAGCGAATGTGACAGTGTGATGATAACGCTGTGTTTGTGCCACTGTCAACTGCAGCGCTGCTCTGAGCCCCTCCAATGAGAGATCCCCCAGGAGATTGACAGGATGAAGGCCAACAGGGGCGCAAACACTGTTACAGCTATGTTGAAAAGACAGCAGGGGCACACACACAGCTCCTGGTGTTAATTCCTCTCAGTTGAACATGTGACCCTCGTACACATGAGCAGTATGTCAAGTGTCTCAGCTCTGTGATTTATGGACTTCTGCTCATTTTCATTTTACTATAACGAGTATGAAAAATGCTAAGAGTAAACAAAATGTAAACTCACCCTCTCCAAGGCGAAGGTGCGAACTGTGTATTCAGCCAGCGTTTCTGTCTTCAGCAACGTGATTTTGATGTCGCCGTACATCTCACTGTCATCAGGCCAGTATTTACAGCACTTCACCTGGAAAAAAAAACAACAACAGAGAAGCAACAGAGGTAAACCTCCAGCTGACAGGTCAGGAAAATGAAAATGCAAAATGGAAGGTCTTGTAGGATGAATAAATCTGTTTGAGAAATGCTTATGAAGGTTGAATCTCCATTACAACGCCCCCCCCCTTCCCCCTCCCAGCAATTCCAAAAAAACTTTTACTGTTTTGACCTTCTTTTTGAACACATAGTCGACTCGAATCTCCTTTTGAAAAAGGAAAACTAAACCAAGTCAAAATGGTTTCAATGCATTTTGAGACAATTGTTCATATTTCCCTCAATAACATTTCAACTCACTGATAGAAAATATAATCTAGTTGTTTTAGCTGCTAGTCTTGAAATCTAGGATCCGTCCCTCTAAAAGAGAATTTCTCTTCTTCCTCTTCTTTTTAAATCTGGATGTAAGCAAAGGGACCCGATAAATACCTTAAACCCAGGAAATGCACTGCAAGGCCAAGGTTCAACTGTTGAACAAGTGGCACTGGATGATCCATCATCTTTGTGACAGTGACAGAGAGTAGGGCTAAATTAGGTTTTTTTCTGATGTACTGTTGGATTATACCTTTAGTAAGGCCAGTTTTGGATTGTTTATAAAGTCCTATACATTTTAGAAATGTACACATTAAATCCCAGATGATGAATTTTACGGCAAATGAGGTAAATATTTACCTGTGTTAAATCTAATAATTTCTTATTATGTGATTAAAATAAAAATGTAAAGTTCCTCTTAAATTGGTTTAACTAGAACTGAGGAATATTGGTGGCATTTATTAAGTTGGAAATGTACAGAGGTTAGATTGAAAATTCTGTGGAAAGAACAAAAACAACCTGTTCCTCTGCATCTGAGAGGGCAAATAAAAGAAAGACACAATAATCACATAATGGAGGGAAACATAATGAACAGCAGGGCAGCAATCTTGTGCACCAACACCAGGCACAAAGGAGGCAATTTTTATTTATTTAATGGAGGTGTTATTTGGATTCAGCCGCACAGACCAGTCCTCGTTTGTTGACTGTTCCCAGAATTGTTAGGATGGAGAACTAAATTGGATGTAAGAGAACTGCTGCTAGAAAAATGGTGTCATTTTAACCATCCACTGTGGTAATATGTTTCTCTTGCAGAGACTGAAAAGGACGAGGTGCTTAGTGCAGAATTCATAGACTGCGGTTGTTTATGTGAGTTGGAAAATAACAGTGTGACAGTAAAGCCATTCAAACTGCGTAGTAATGCAGTGTATGGAGAAGTTAGCAGCCATAGATACCCGGAACAGGAGACATTTGATGTATCTCAAGTACTTTATGGCACATTTTATGGACTCCATTATCATTAAATGTCATGATGTACATTTATATAAAACACCAGAGCATGATGCTTTCAAAACATACAGATTAGGGATAATCAATGCAATGATCCAGTAAATTGCATGTGCTCAATGAGACTTTGTGTAGACTTTCCTGTGGCTTGTTATCCACTCCACACTAAGAAAACATGTGACAGAAAATGTAAAGAAACTTGTTTTTCCACTCTCTTGCTCAGAGTTAGACGTTGAATTCCATCAAACACTCTTGTCCTTACAGTAAAATAAACCTTTAACCCCTATTAGGTTAGCTTAGCTTAGCATAAAGCCAGGAAACAGGAGAAAGCTAGCCTGACTCTGTACAGAGGTATCAAAATTCTTCCTACTTGCACCTACAAAGTTCACTTGACCACACACTCTAAACGGTACGGGCAGTTTGGTTTTATGATTGAATCTTCACACAGCTAGTTGCTTCTAGTCACTGTGCTAAGCTAAATAACTATTGGTTGTACCTTCATGTGTAAAGACATGAGAGTGATATCAGTTTCTCCTCTGACTTTCAGATAAAATAATAATAATAGAACAGAACAGAATAACAGTGTTTTTTCCTTAAGTGTTGAACTGTCCCTTTTCACATTGAGGTCCTCTACTACAACAGCAGCTAAGGTATGTAGTTTCACATAAATGCAGGGCAACTACATCACAACGAACAGCTTTTAGTCTGTCCAGCAAACGTCTGTGAGATCTATACTTATCAAAAACACGACAGCCCTACAAAACTTAAATGTTCCCTTATGGAGAATGGAGGATGTTTCTGAGCACTGGGTGGTTATTGGGGGGGGGGGGGGGGTGCACATCACTTACCCTGCCAACCTCCACCAGCTTAGTGATCATGACGATGCTGAAACAATTTTCCTGCCACACCATCCTCCAGAAGTCATACAGAGTCTCCTGCTTGGGTCCTGTTGGGAAGAAATATAGAGAGAGAGAGTGTGAAAGAGAGAGAGAGAGAGAGAGAGAAATGACAGCATCAAAGCCGTGCTCTAAATCAGAGATTCCTTGCTGTTGTGAAATTTCATATCAATGCGACGTAAGTGTCCTTCCTCAACGACAGGGTACTGATCTCTCAAGATTGTGCCGTTATTGAGAATTCCAGGCAGAAGGGAAGGGGCGCTGGGTGACAAAACAACAGCAGTGGCTGATGATGAAAGCCCGAAGGACCATCAGTCACTCATTGCCATCGGTGGAGGAGACGTTTAGGAGGGGAGATACAACTTTCAAACAAGGATCACATAGGAAAGAAACGCTCAGAGAGACAAAAACACTGCTGACATCTTTTTTTCCCCCTCTCCTGCATGTTTCTCTTCTCTGTCTCACAGAGAAGGGGGGAAGAGGAGATGCTGGTGCAAGATAAGCAGGAGAGCAGACCTTGAGTGACTTTGTGACGGGAGCTCCCTAGACATCGACACTCCTTGGGTTTAAGAAACAGCAGTGTGGGAAAAATGTACGCTTGCAAGCACACGCACACACACATTCAAACACACACACACACACACACAAGCTAAGTCTGTCCACGAGTAGCAGATCTGTATTTAAGTGATAGAGGGTGAACACTCCATATGTCAATAGGATTGTAATCTCTGAATGCATTAGCTTTCGCTGTAGTTGGTAACACAGAGGCTTAACTTTGTCTTATTTCAGTGGTATGAACATAAACAAAAAAAAAATATCTTGTGATCTACATATATTCAACATATTCAACTTTTCAAAATAAAACCATCTGAGATGTAAAAAAAATAAAATGCACGTTTTGTCAGCTCTGGAAAAGAAAACAACTTTTAAAATCCTTGTTTGTTGAATGAAGGTTGGATTGATAATTTGTGACTCATTCAAGAAAGTCAGGAAATCAAACTGCTGATTTCATCAGGCACATTTGATGCCCAAGTTGCTTTTTTTTTAAATAATTATTTTTACATTACAGAGACAGGAGGGTTGAAAGTGTTGGAAACCAGGTAGAGAGAGAAAGAGTTGGGAACAACATACGAGAAAAGAGTCACAGGCCAGACTGGAACCCAGGCTACAACCTTTGACAAGCTGTAAGCTGCACTTTCAGGCAGATATCTGTTTTTTTAAATAAATAAATCCTCATCACATTAGTGCTGTTGGAGCCCGGTAACATTGGATTGGTTCCCACTTTTCCAATCAAACTCTATTTCCTGCCAACACCAAATCTTGCTGAAACATGATTGGTCAATCAAATCTACAGCTTACTCCAAAAAGGAAACCAAAGCACTTCCCATACTAAAATCACAGATTCTTCATTCATTATGTGGAATCTCTAAATCGAGGAGAGAGAGGATATAAATCAGTTTTCCATCTTTTTTAATGATTAATTCAGTAAAAACAGGAACACATCCGTCACAGGTTCATAGCCACTCTATCCAGTTGAGATGCTTTTGGACAGGGGGACAGAGCATGAGTAGGCTCATTGGCTGGATCATCATCCATTTATCACACCTCCACAAAAGGTACTCGCCATCCTGCACATACACACACATACTACAGTGTGCGGCTTGCTGGGATACTCACCCTGAGTGGCGATGAAGTGGTTGGATCGATGGTAGCCCTGAAAGAGAGAAGAGGAATGACATGCTGAGTAAGCCATCTGCACCTCAGGCACAGCTGTACGGGGGAGTGTCCTCTTGGCTCGCCCTTTTTTTCTCCCTTTCATCTCTGCATGCTGACCCACTCTATGTAACTGTAAAGCCAATTTCTTGTATTATCTTACAGGACTGTCTGACTTATTGCTGACTTCAGACCACCTCTTTGTCCTCAGGGACTCAGTGGATAGTTTGGAGCTGGTTGAGGCATCACACGGTAAACACATTTTCTTTACAAACTGCTCATATAGCTCTGGAAAATCAAATTCCTACTGTGAGACGAGCTGACTGAGCAATGACTGAATCCCTGAGAAGGTTTGATACAGTGCTGTCCCAGAAGAAGAAATCAATTTTTATTAATGGTGCAAAAAGTGCAATTCAGAGCCTTGCATAAGTAGTATCCTGCCTAAGACTTGAGCACATTTTGCAGTTTTACAATGTGGAATTCAAGGACACATTCTCGCTTTTTCCTGTTTGATTAACAAACAAGTGCAGTCCAAAGCAGGTGGTGTGCACCTGTTGGATGCACAAGCTAACCTAAAGGCCATTGGTTTCACCTAATCTCATAGTAAACAGTTTCACAATAAAGCACTCATAGCTGTTATATATATATACATATATATATATATATATATAAAATCCGCCTTAATATTCTTAATTTAAGGACTTTTGTGTTGTTCCATTGCATACAACCACAATAAAATTATTTATATTTTTACATTTTCAGTTGTAAAATTCTAATGTATGGAACACATCAATGGGGGTGACTATAAAGGCTATGAACTGTATTTTGATGATGAAATGAAATAAGCAAAATCACATCATCCCTCATAAAATATCCTCCTTCAGTTCTTACATTCATACGAAGACAAAAAGAAGAGTTTCTTACACAGGTTTTTATAATTGCACAATATCATATATATAATATAAGGTAAACTCTTAAACATATGGTGAGGAATTCTGAGATCATTTATATCAAAGCACTTGACAGCGTTTGATACAGATGAGAGACATTTTCACATGGTGAGTATGAAGTGAATATGGATGAATGACGAGATGTCACCTCTACAACCTTGTGGGGAATAAAACAGGTAAAAGACCACCTGGGGGGCTTTGAAGTGAGACATGAACACTAAAAAGACCAGCAAACTGTTGGAAGTAAGAACTCCTGGAATAAGTGCTGTGTATCTAACCTGTCGCATAGACATCACCTCGGATATGTTTTTTTTCATTCTGAAGGATGCAGCTATAAGGATAATTGATCTCTTTGATCATCTATTGACTTTCCTGTGGAGTGGCAAAGTCGGTTTAAGAATGATTCTCTAATCAAACTCTCATGCAGACCGACTCTCTGCAGATCAGTTTAATGAGGCACTGAAATAGTGGACGTGACCCTAGTGACCCTACGTTTCTCCAATGGACAAATGTAGCCTGGAGTTTATCTTGGACTGTCACATTGGTTTTCTGGGGTGGAGTGACCATATTAAGAGGAGGTGGTGGTTTTTGAGAGTGGGGGTTGGGCAGCAGGAAGAAAGAACGCTGTACAGTCAACACCCGTGGCTAATTCATTAGCGGGAGAATTTGATTATTCACCATCATGTTTATCACAGAGTGAGGTTTCTATTCATGCTGGCGGCTCACTATCACTGTTCATTTATCAAACTTAAGAAGCTAATGAGCTTGTGGCCACTTGCTTGCCCAAATATTGTGTCTAAGCTTCAAGGCAGCCACCCACCACTAACAGAGGCTGTAGCTCCAGTTAATGGGCCTGCTCTCCCAGCTCTACTGCCCATCTTCTTCTATACTTCTTTTAAGAGTTGAGCACAGAAGATTTTTATTTTGACACTCTGTTTCATTTCTTTTTAAAGTAAGAAAAATAAACACATCAATCTAACACCTTTAAGACATTTTAATGATTATGTTAGATTAGATATTGTGAGTAGAGACAGAACGGGTAATTTTATGTTCTGTCACCTCTTCAAAGATGAATGCCCCAGTCAACAAAAGCCTGGCTCTGCCCCTATGAACTGGCCAAAAAATCAAATAAATGTATAAATAGCACTAAACGGGCTCAAAAGTTGAAGCCATGAAGCCCAAAGAAAGCTAAAGGTTCTTTTTCATTTTTAGATGAAATAAAAAATATCAAAATTAACACAAACACAGCCAATACATTAAGTTCAGTAAAGAAACTTTGTTGTTAGAAAGACAGAATGATCCACTTACCGATGTGAGTGACTGCACTCTATAACTTTAAGGCTTAATTTAATTCAAATGGTGACTGTCATAATCATTCCCCATCCTGTACAGTTCTCATGAATAGAGAAATGAGCTGTTAAGACCAGAGATGTGTTTTGTATCAGGCTGTGAATAAAAATAAAATGTGCTGTTTTACGTGGGCTCTAAGGGGGATATTTTGGCTCTCAAAGCAAGCAAGTAGACATTAGAGAAACTCACCTTTTTTACAGCCACATTAGCTAAATATTTCTAAACCCGAAGTTGACGCTTGGGCAATCCATGTTAGTAACAGCTTTTTGTCTTTCAGCAAAAAATGTTGACTCAGTCCAAGTTGATGATGGATAACAAAAGTGCATCCACACAAATAAACAGGGACATGTTTGAAATGGAGATGGATGACGAGTCCTGTGAGGCCTGCTATCCACAATTCCTCTGGCTCTGTCCTAACACCATCAGCACTATCAACGCCACCACTCCTCCACTTAAGATGGTCACCATAGCAACTAAACTTCCTGAGTCTTGGCTACTTATGAGAACTAACAGAGACAGCGGGGTGCTCCACCCAGAGAGGACACATCTTCTTGTGTTCTTTTAAAATCATGACCTAAAGGGACATGTCTTACTTTTGCTAGTTTGCTAAATGTGCACAAACCTGAAACACACTGATCTTTGAGCAATTGTGGATATAGGAGAGTGGACAGAGAAGAGGGAATTGTGAAGAGAAGAAGGGGGAAAGAGCAACAATAGAGCGATGGCAAGCAGAAGAACGAGCAGTGAAGTACTTACTTCCCTGTTTATCCGAATCTACAGAGTCCAAGGTCGAGGAAGTAGGAAAGGGCAGTAGAAAAAGAAGACATATAAGCTAGTTAATGAAAGAAGCGTTTGGTAAGTAGGAGTTATGGTTACAGACTGGTTAGAAGGAAGTGTGTTTGTGTGTGTGTATTTAATATAGCAGGACTTTGCTTTATATAATGGAGCACTCGTTATGGGGAAATGTACAACCTAAGGCCATTGTTTGATTAACTGTAATCTCTTTCAATGTTTTTTTCAAATCAAACTTACTTTTGATGTTTTTCAGTCGTAAATTGGCTTTATGTTTTTTGTTTGTTTGATGAAGGAAGGTAGAAAAAGAAATCTGGCTACTTTTCTCCACATTCATTATGTTGATGACGAGAAATTGTTGTTTTCACACCGGTTTTGTAATTATAACTAAGTCTGTGTATTTCCTTGGGTTTGTAAAGTGTATAAAGGGAACACTGTAGGGCCAGGCTTTGTTAGTGAACAGGGGCTGTGGAACAAACTGCTTTTAAAGGTTAAACAGTGCAATCTAAATAGTTACTCCTTAGAGCGCCTGAAAACATGGCTTCTAATATTAAATAGTACATCACCAATTAAGATTTACACTCAGGATATTCTCACAAGAAACAGAATAGACAACTAAACACAAATCTGGCGTTAACTTCACCCGGAGAGCAACTCATCTGCCACCAGTTCTGCAAAACCTTTGGGTTCATTATCTTAGTAGCATCCACAGCACAAAGTTGTTTTTTTTATTAAAACACAGTTTTCAGCCTGAGGGACTTTACCAAACTTCATCTTCTTTTTCGAGGCCACAGAAGTTTTCGTTCAACTTTATTTAAAAAAAATAGTCAACCCTGAGATCTGTAATCAGTCTCCGACACTTTGCATTGAAGTTCTCCATTAAGCATTTCTTAAAGATAATCAATAATCATGACTTATTAATCAACTTTGAAAGTGAAAAGAAAATGTATTAGTCATTGATCCTTCATCAAGACTGTGTGTAGGTTTACATTTATCAAATTGGACTGAAATGAACATTGCAAAAGAACAAACAACCCACTAACTTTCACAGATTAAATGTGAAAAACGTGACATCAGCTTTTAAAATATGAGCCAAGCCAACCTGCTAACAAGAGTGAAAAGCGAGGGAAAGAAAATATATCTGAAGTAGAAAAAGCTTTTGTTATTGTTCCTGTACAGAAAAGAGCAAATTAAGAAGACTTAAAGGTAGGTCACAAAGTTAGAAGTTACTTTAATTTTAACATATCAGAGTGTATGTGTGTTTATAAGTACTTTTTATGGTTTGATCTTGATGTGTGACCATTCTAAACTTATTGGCATAACCCGTTCCTCTTTAGAAGTAAACTACATGTTTATCAGCATCAGCCATGCCACACTACACTGCTCTACATTTGCAACAGATCCAGAAAGCTGTCAAACAATTACAAACGTCTTCACATCTCCATACCACACAAAGCCTCCAGTAACACTCTGCTACAAAGCGACACAGGAAACACAGAGCTTGCACTTTCTCACCTCTCCTTTTTAACTACATTAATCTCTCGAGGGTGGAGAAACTTTTTTTTCATTTAACCTCTGGTTAAATAATCACAAGCTGTCCAGAATACGCTCTGCTGTGGCTGAGTAGTTACTATTCAGCATGCTGGCTCGCCCTTCTCTGGGAGTAACATCAGCGACACTGACACCGTAGTGGCCTCTGAGTGGTGTTTTCCCTCTAATGCTGGCACCTCTGAGCCCTAAACGCTAATGGAGACCCTCACAATAACTACAGTCCTGACAGCAGGCCAGGTTTTTAACGCCCTCTCCTTCTAATGAACTCTCTAAAAGCATCTCACCACTGGCCACTCTCTACAGAGAGGTAAAAGAGAGGGAAAATGCCCAGGAGTGTCAAGCATTTTGGATGACAGTTAAGACAAAAGAAGGAATCCACACCGAATTTCATGCACCTGGTTATTTATTTGTCACTGAATAACTCAAATCTAGCAGTTTCAAACATATCCATTTCCTAAATATTGAGTAAACGTCAGGATCTTTCTACCACTTATCAGACTCAAACAGGAGTGGAGACAGAGTTCCATCTTACTTAACGATAGGCGAGCAAATAAAGTAATATCAAACTGCCAGACTTCCCTAAACATAGCGCCAATAAAAAGACAACATCTGCCGACCGTGAGAGCAAATTCACACAGGTACCCAAACTCAAGGTACTATCTGGTGGTAGAGTCGTATCTCTTTTAAATGCCTGGCTCCATTTTCTTTTATTTACTTCATTGGTGCCATCTTACCCTCTTCCTCTGCTTCCTGAATAAACACAGCCTCCTCTTGTTTTTTTTTTTTTTTTTTTATGGATGGGAACAAATGGATGAGACTGTGTGAGACACATTAGCAACATAAACATGTATTTCATATGATCAGTGAGAATGTAACTGTGGAGCTGCATGTGTTGCCGACATTTAAGGTGAACAGTGGACAGGATCATCTCTTCAGCCCATCCACAGATTGAATAACATCAATCACGACTATTTCATTCAGGGGGATTAGTGCCATCTTACAAAAAGGGTTATCTCCTCTCTGAAATAATTAAATGCATTCATTGCACTCTGTTTTAATAAAAGTGATAGCAGGGTCAGTCTGGGTCAGGGATTCACTGCAGCAATTGACAACCACGGAATCTAGCCAAACACCATCAGGCAAGGTGTTTGATTGGATGAAAGCTTCCAGGTGAAAGTGGGCCAGCAGACTGGTGAGCTTACAGGAATGAGAGAGATGGACTGTAGCTATGCACTGTGGGAGGGATAGAGTGCCCTGTTTGTGGCTCATGACAACAGAGGCAGAAAGAAAGGATTACACTTACGTCAATGTAGTTAGCATTGATGTAGTCCGAGTTGGGGTCTCCCAGGAGAGGGTGGAGCTTGACTCTGTGGCGGTCATCTGAGACAGATAAGGATTTAATGAAAAGTATGTTGAAACACAAAGTTTTCAGATAATTTTCAATGTTCATAATGGAAGAAATGGATTATGACTTACATCCTAACAAGGTATCATTCCTCCCTTTGGTTTTGTCCTTCTTCTTTGTGCAGTCCCAGCCATCGAAGAAACTCTGTTAAGAGAAAACGAGACTCTGGTGAATACTTTAAATTCAGGATTTTCCATATTAAACCATTGAAATGCGTGTTTTGTGCGATGATATCTTTTAATGGATATCATCAGAAAAACTAGTGATTACTTCTCCAAAACACTGCTTAAGAGATAAAAAGCCAATGTATTCTACACAAAGGTTTGTTGGCTATGCATGATATGTCATACCCAATTCAAAGCAAGGGAGATAAAAAGTTGAGCCACTGTTTAAAAGAATCAAACACATATGTTAGCTTAGCAGCATAACAGGGGTAGGCCTTTGTAACAACAAAGAGTTCTTTCACTTTTACTTAATGTACTTTTAACACCTAGCTCTACACTGGCACACAAGGACATCAGCTCTTTTTGTGTCTTTTACATGATTGGATTGTCGACTTTTATGAAGTCCCATAATCACTCCTTTACACTTTTTTTCTTGAAAACATTCCCCTGGAATATTTACAATTCTGGCTGTTTGACACCAACTCCTTGAACTAAGGTAAGCTGCTGGTAATCAGGGTGATTTTTTTTGGCTTTTTGTGCCTTTATTTGAGAGATAGGACAGTGGAGAGAATCAGGGAGAGAGAGAGAGTGGGGAATGACATGCGGAAAAAGAGGTACAAGTTGGATTTGACCTGGGTCACCCACTTGGAGGACCACAGCCTCCATACACGGGGTGTGCGCACCACCCACTGTGCCACCAGCGCCCCAAGGTATCGATGTTACAATTCACTTAGCAGACGCTTTCATCCAAAGCGATGTACATCAGAGAGTAAGTACAACACTAATTCATTCATACACCGCCACCAAAGCAGCGGGAGCAATGCAGGGTTAAGTGTCTTGCCCAAGGACACATCGGACATGTTGCTCAGCTGGGGATCGAACCCTCGACCTTCAAATGAGAACAGAAATAAAAAAAACACAAAAATCTATTTGTTAGCCTCTAGCCTGATGTTTGATGTGTTGCAGGATGAGATGAAATGTACACCTTAACTGTAGGCTAACCTTCAACAGAATGGAACTCTTTTGTAACTCCCTAAATGTTTTGACTACACTTATTACTGTGTGTTGAGCTCCCTGGTCTGTAGTAGGAAGGCAGAGAAACTTTGTACCACCTGATTCTGGATGCCCGCTCAGCTGTACTATAACACATCAGACTCAGTAAAATGTCTTCTCATTCCCCATCATATACCTGTCTGCATTATTGCACTTTCTAGCACTTTCTCCCCTACATGCCTCATAAGCTACTTTAAGGCATCCACTGTTGGGCTAAATTAAGCCTGCAAATAAGAAATAAGATTAGAAATCCCCCACACACACCCATACACACACATCCATACCAGTCTACCCCCTGTGGTTTGAAGCCACAGGGGGACATTTGGGGAGACTCTGCCCAAGTCTGCATGCTGAGCAGGGGATTACAACACAGTTCTCCCCACAGAGAGCCAAAAACCAGCCAAATCCTGCCTTGTATTACATCCTACTGCTCATTTTTCCTTCCTCCTTCTTTGGATAGCAATCTTGCTCTGAATCCCTTGTTCGCTTTACTTCCTTCCAACTCTCTTCATTACTTCTCTCCCTGACCTGATGGCTCTTCTTCCCTTTCATTTTTGACACAAGACCTTTGAGCTCTTTTGCTTTCTGTGCTCTCACCACTCCTCTGCAGAGCCCTCTGGAGAGGAGAGGAGCAGGGAACAACACTGTGTGTGTGTGTGTCAGTATATTGAAGGGGAGAGAAAGGAATCAACATAGACCTGTGGAACATCGATTAGAAACCCTCATTGGAGGGGATCAGCAAGTTTGGTTGGTGAAGAGAATCATATAAAATGAGTAAAATGAGATGAAGGAAATAATGTTGGAGCTAGACTCTTGATATTCTAACATCATAATGTACTATCAACATCCAATGAGATTTTAACGTGTAAATAATTCATTTCCTCACAAGAAAAATAAATAATATAATAAAAATAGTTTCTAAAAGTGATGGCATTTGAATTGTGAATTCCATTCAATGAAAATCCAATCAGAGATTTCCAATGAATAATGTTGAAAATGTAGGGAAAATGAAACATCTAACTAAGAATATAAATAACAAGCCTGACTAATGATAACAAAAAAGCACAGTCATTCAGTAGCTTCCTGCTGTTACTAAACTTTGTATCAAAGAGGTCACCTTCACAGATAACCTAACCCTCTAGGTGCGAAGTGGTACTTTGAAAGTTTGAGTCGTCCGGTAAATCTCTGATGTTGTTTACTTGTACATTTCCACAGTGGGGATATGACTGCAGTGACAGCAGCTGCCACACATACAAACCCCTTTACAACTCGCTGTAAATTTTTGATCAGTTTTACACAACATAGATATTCTTTTGGGAAATAAAAACCTATACCTGCCAGGGGAGTGTAATATGATACTGCTCATCATCTTCACTTATAATGGAGATAGACACTCCATCAAAACACATACTCTAGCACAAAGAGTAAAAAAAACAACAACAGAGGTGTGTATTGATTTTTTCAGTTGAGTGTGTTTTGCCCGTGAGGGACAGTTTAATGAGTCTAGAAGCAAGAGTTCCAGAGGGGAAAACCGTGAACCAGAGACAAAAGATGTTTTCTCTTTTTCATGAATGCTACAGGCTGTAGGTGACCGGGATGGAGTCCTCCCTGGGGTGTGAACACAAGTCTAAGCCGCAATTGTTTCACTGAGGCTGGTATTCTGAGATCTGGGCTCTTCATTTTGTGACCTGAAATGTCCCATTAGAAGTAGAAGCTGCTGCAACAATAACAAGAGGGGGATAAGCATTGTTCTGCAAAACAAAGCAATCCTGTACTTAAGAGTTCAATTCAGAAGTAAAACATTGGTGCAAAAAAAAAAAAAAACAACTATCCAAGCAGTTTTCTGCCAATCAAAGAAAACTGCATTTGTGGGGTAAGCTGATTTTGAACAATTTCTGCTAAGTACCTGTACAACATCTTGGCCAACCTAAAAACACATCGGTTTTAAACTGCAAATGTCTGAACTATATAGCATCTGGAAACAATGGCTAATTTGGGGGCTTCCTGTGTAGCTAGTAGTGGGCCCAGACTTCCTGTTCCATGCACCTTCCAAGACATTTGAAAAGGAGAGCAGAATTCATGCTGAGAGTTGATTGTTTCAATCTCCACATTGACTCCTGCTCGTTAGTGGAGAATTTATTTTTATTTTTAACCACTTCATAGAAGAACATTTTAGACACCATATATAATCCCCTTTTGTCAACAGAATCTGCATTTGTATGCATTCAAATCGAGAATATGTTAGAGGCTTATCATAAGCTTTTAGTCTGAGCTACTACTAACACTATTAATACTGTTCACTAAGAGCCAATACATCTGTTTTGGAAATAAGCAGGAAAATTATGAAGCTTGAATTGTTCATCCGAAATATATCTGAAAAAACATCAAGTATTCCGAAGGTGAAGAAGAGATGCTATGCTTCACAGTCTGATGGTTACCTTTGGGAATTATAGCTTTCACATTGTTTCTTACATTGGACAGGATGGTAAATACTAACATTTTCATGGGGGTGGTAACAGGGCACGGGATCCAAGAGCTCTCTTTCTCCACAATCTTTCCTTTGCACCCTGTCATCTCCCTTCTCTTTCCACTCAACCTCCCTGGACTCACCTTTCTCTTTCCTACCTGACAGTCTCTTAGCAGTGGACAGGTGACTCACAAAGCTGGAAAACCTCCAGAGATGTTTAACCTTATCAGGCCTGCCATCATGACAGAGGTCTTTTGAGGAAATGAGGATGATTTATTGATGTATGCAGCAACTGTGGGATTTAGAAGCCCACTCATTTTTTTACAGGGTTTGTTTGTCTGTTTATTTGGATCCCCATTAGCTTTGCATAGCTAGACATTATTCTTCCTGGGATCCGCATTTTATAATGTAGTGTTGTAGTACTCAAAATCAATGTTGATCTCGAGACCACTTTTTAAAGGTCTAGGTCTCGGAATCGAAAGCATTTTTTACTCAGTCTTGTCTCTGCCTCAGACTGGACGGACTGCAAGTCATTACTGTGATTTGAAGGAAAACACCCCTTTCTAAAACAACAAATAACTTAAATTCATTCATAATTTGATTTGTATCCCCCGGTTACAGCCACAATCCTCCCGGTGTTAGGGTCTAAGTGAGCTGCACTATTTATGGTCTCGGTCTTGACTATAACACTATGACACTGAGTCAATACAATTTACACATTAACATTTTTTATCACAACATCACACAACCTGTAGCACATCCACAATAAATTATAATAATAGTTATAAAAACAATTGAAATAAATGAACAGAAGCTCAAAGAACAGACAATACAAAGGCTCCATCTGAATCAACAGCATCTAAAAGATAAACAGGTTCACACTAAAGTTCCATAGTACCAACAGACTACAAAGACTCAGTACTAACTACTGAAGTTTCTCTGTAGGTAATGATGTTTAAGTGGGGTGGTTACGAGAGGGCACAAATGATGTCAGAGGGAGATTGATGATCTCCACACCAATCTGGCAAGAACCATTCCAGCTAACATGGCCTCTCTAAGATAGCAGTTATCCACAATGTGTAGTAATAAGGCAACATCCTTCTTACCGCTGACTCACAGCCAATAAAGGTATCTGAAGTACTCCATTTTTAGGCACTTAATCAATCTTATTTAGATGGGACAAACAGCTTTTGTTAAATATGAGTTTCTAACCCCTCTCCCCTTGGATTTGTCTTGATATGTTTGGAGTATTGTCACGATGCGGTATGAGAAGAAAAACGTGTCCATCTTGAAGAAGCTCTATACACATTTTTATTGGGTTGTCTTTATTCTTATTTTGTACCTTGGTCAATCACTCACACAGTAGTTTCTACAAGATATACTGGAAGTTGTCTTCTAAATCCACCAAGAGGATTAGCAATCTTAGGTGACATGCCAGTTATCTAGGAAAGGTGTTAAGGTGATCCACCCTTCTGCCAAGAGGAGCACAGGATTGGCACTTCTTCTTGTATGTGGGGGCATCAGCCTGTTCTTTCACATTTTACCTGTTAACCTTCCTCTACAAGCTCAAACATTTCCAGACTCTTAAAGCACAAACTGGAAAAACAGAGGGTTTGTCGTTTGGATTGAAAACTTCACCAAACAGTCCTTCCATCCCCTAACAAGGTTGCTAATTAAGGCCGGCCAATCTTCCTGAGCAAAGCCTGAGTTCCAACCTCTCTTCCTCTCTGGCGCACCAAGTAGAGCTGCGTCATCTATAACAATGCTTTAACTTCTTTAGGCCCTACACCAGCAGGCTGGTGACCTGCTAGCTTTCGCTGCTGTGTTAGCAGTACTAAGGTTAACCAGACATGGAAGTACATCAGTGCAAGCAATTGTACTGGACCATATGGTGTTCCATAGAGCACAGTTTTGTCTTTGCTGCAACCTTCCCTAAGGGCAACAAGCTCTGTACAGAAGATGAAATAATCAGATCCCAGAGTAAGAGGTTGAAATAGTGTTTTTTTTCCCCATGGCAGTTGGCCTCATGAGGGCAAGGAGTTCAACTTATTTATGGGAACTTGGAGTTGTGCCACTGCCTTTACACACTAAGAGGAGAGCTTTTGGCAACTGATAAAGAAGGCCACAGGTCAAAGCTTTACAGGACTACTGGTATACTGGATTGGGAGACTTCAGGATAGATCTCAAATATGGTTCAGAGGTCACTGAGCTGCTTCTTTGACTATAGCCCAATAGGTAATGGTTTGATTGTTATTTAAAGGCAGGGTTGGTAATTTTCGGAAACTGGCATGATTTTGAAAGTAGCATTCCCTCAGTGATCCGTCTACACCCCTTCCATCCCCTCTGTACTCCCTATAAAGCCACGGCACTCACTTATCGGACCTAAGCTCAACGCTTACATTGTGTAGAAACTAAATCGAGCAGTTCATCAAATGGGTACCTCGTGGCAGACATTGGTCAAAGTTTTAACAGGCTTACAACTGCTACAATTGACGGATTTTCTTCGTTCCTTTTTCAGAGCACATGAATTATTAATTTCCGTCAGGACCTGAAAACAATTTCAACCAAAATCTTAAATTGTGTACTTTAAATTGTTAAAGTGTATCTGGAGAAAAGTACCAACCCTTCCATTAATAAAAAGAAGGCCATTATCAATTGACATACCGAGGTGTTCCAATGAAGACTGTGACCTGATGCAACATCGATAAAAGCAGCCAGAGCTGCTTCAATTGTAATGTCTTTGACTACATTTCAACAGCACTTCTAAAATGCTCTTCTCCTCTACCAAGGTTCTGCAACAACAGTTCCCACGTGATGTTTGTGTTTCCACAAATACTACACAGAACACTATAGAAAACAAACTTCACAGGAAGTGGGAGAAAACATGCCGCAAATATTTCTCTTCCCATGAGAACTAAGATGCTATACATCACTCACAAGCTCAGTATAGAAACAAATCAAACTTATATAGGTATAGGTTACATAAACATGACAGTAACTAGACCACTTTCACTTGCAGCTTTCAAGAGCCTTCATCTGTGATATTGGATTCCCTTGGGTATGCCTGCAGTTTCAGTGTATTTTCCTCTAGTTATCTCACTCGCTGCAGCACATTTACCAGAAAAATAGACCAATTATAATCATGTTGAATTCATAGTGCAGATTGGTCATTGTAGAATATGAGGCCAGCGTAAACGCAGGCATCTTACCCAACAATGTTCTTCAGATCAATGCTGCTCTGAAATCTCTTTAATAATAGTCAAAAGTACTTGACACCGGTTCATGCTCATTTCAAATTGTCTGAGTAAAGTGTGATAGTCGTCACTGTTGTCAGAGAGTAAGTGAGTAGTGTAATGGCGCCCTCTCACCTCATACTCCTGCTTGAAGCCGTAACCCTCAGCGGTCTTCATCTGGTTGATGTGCTGGAGAAGGTCAGCCACTCGTACGGCAGGGTGAAGCTGTCCTGTGTGGTAGGGCGAGCCTTTACGTCCACACTGGTGCCTTGGGGAGCCTCCCAGCAGGCTGCTGGCCTCATTCACTGAACTACGAGCGTCACCTGCACCACACATGGACAAATGAGTGATTTCTGAATGACTCAGGCTAAAACATTTAATGTGAAAGAAACGAAAATAAACTTGACTTAATTGTATATTGTATATCTATATAAAAATGTAATTATCACCAGGTGAACGGAACATTAAATGGAAGGGAAAGCGTTCATTGAAGTCTGAAAAGACTCCAGGTCAATTGCAATGTGAGAGCTCAAATGAAATGTGTTTTCTGGTTTCACGGGGGATTTTTTGGCACAGATTTGACAAGATTTTGCAGATACATCATCTAAATTAGCGGGTTCTTCTTTTTCGTTTGACTGAAAGCAGAACTGTTTTAAAGGGGTGAAGTTACATTTGGATTAGATACCAGTGCAGATGCCTTTGTGTCCATCTGAAAATGAGTTGGGGTAAGGTGACTTCACGTGCTGTTATGGCAGTTGGCTTGTTTTTACCGCGCTAATTCATTTTTTGGGTTACCGCGATAGCTTTAAAATCAATCCACCTGAAGTGTTTACCCATAAGGGTCATGAGCTTTTAAACCAGACTAAAAAACATGTTTGTTTCTTTAAAAACTGGATGTGACTTCTGCAGCCAGCCTCATTCAGAAACTCGATGAATTACAGGATTTTGCACTTCTGCACTGGCTTAATTTTTGCTACTTCATACTGACACATACGGCAAAGTAAATGCTACGTTGATAACGTTTGTCTAGGCAAAAAGTCTTCATTACAGATCTTACATAGACTTGACAGCAGCCCTGTCTCGGTTGACAAGTGAAGCAGACCAAGATCAGTACCAACTTTAGAGTAAACACATCTGTCTTTCCTTCTCAGTGAGACTGACAACTGAAGAAGAGAGCTCAAGATAAAATAAAGTGACATATCATCTCTTTTGATTCATTCAAATATGTTACCGCACAACTCTCACTATTTTGCCATCTTGATAGATTCAGTGAACAGCTGAGAGTAAGTCAAAGCACAGACTGTTTATTTTTCGTACAGCATGATAACCATCTTCCAGAATGATTCAGATTTGTATGGAGTGAATGAGTGACAGTCAGCAATACTACAATGTAAGCGAGTTGTGGAGGGTTCGTGTGCACTGTACTGTATGTGTAATTCTTAGTGCATTTGTCTTACTTCGTGTGCCACAGGTGTGAGCATCCATGAAGGAAAGAGCCATTCTTTCATCCTCCTGGAGGGTGCTCTGGTCTGTGAAACTGCGCTCCATGGAGCCCAAATGGCTCTTCTCCTGCCGATAGGTAATGGGTGTCTTATTCATGTTCACTTGTTTCCTTTAGGTGGATAAAGAAGATGGAAGAAGGGGATTGCAGTGAAGGATGGATTGTAAAAGAGAGATAGAGAGAAAGAAGAAGAGAAGAAAACTGTTATTTGTTGTAAAGAGGTAAATATTCAGAGATAAAGTGAATAAATAGTTTGAAAGGAGACCAACTGCTTCACGTCTTCCTTCATAAACTTATGATTGACAGCCAAAGCACGGCATGTATATGATGGATCACAGATCGATGGAAAAGCAAAGTCACTTACGGATAATAAGAGTAGTAGTCCCTTCTGGCAAGAGTGCAGGAGAGGCAGAAAACAAAAAAGTCAAGAGAAAGAAGAGATGTAAGATGAAAGCAATGTCAGCTGAGCGCAGAATGCATTGATCACAGTGAAAATGAGACGCATCCTCCTATGTGCTCGCCTGTGCAGGCGGCCATATGACACGTGCGTTTTACCGAGCAGCTGCTGACAGACCAAACCAAAGAGCGGTAGAAGAAGAAGAAGAAGAAGAAGAAAAAAACCCTTCTCTGTCTATTAAATATCTCAATGCAACACTTCAAGGACTGGACCACTGGGTTTGTCACAGCAAATGTATCAATCGATTCTCTCAGAGTGATCTTCATGGTGGCTTAGTCGTGGAACTCTGGCTACTGTGCAGAGCAGGTGGAGACCCTTGAAATCAACATTATTCAATATAAGCCTTGATCCTGTGTCAACCTTTTAATATTGATTGCAGGGGCCCTGAGAAACTTCCCATTTGACATGGCAGGTTCTTTAGATTAAAATAAATCTCACATAAGTAGAGCAGGTACAGCCCTATTTGAGACTTAAACTCCGGCTGCTAAATAACTGCCGAGCCAGAGAGGTAGATGATCTCCAGAAGACCTGTGGGATCATTGGCTGATAATCTCTAAAAGCACACCTTTTCCCTCCTAATTAGCATCTTATTTAAGGGTCAGGTCTCTGCTCAGTGTGCGTAATTAAGTGGTTAATTGAATTCCATCCGCCTCTAATTAAATACTTCACAGTCAGATGGGCTCTGCAGATGAGAGTTGTTTTGTCCCTCTGGTGAATCATGAGGGAATGAATACAATGCAGCTCTGGCTGTCTGTCCAGCTTCTCCCCTAAACAAGCGTGACCTTTTCCAAAAGTTTAGCAAGCATAAAAAACTGATTACTGAACTGTTTGGAACAAAACATACAGAGAAAAACAATGTGGAAGATGTGGTGGGTTTGTGCATAATGAGGCATGTTTTGTGCTCCTTGTTTATCAGCAGACGTTTACCCTTTCTTAATGATGATGATGACGGCACCCAGCAGGAGGATGAGGACTATCAGTCCGCCGGCACACACCCCGAGAATCAGACCCATCTCCTCAGAGTGTTGGGACACCTCCAGAGCCTTACGGTGATCTTTGCAGGCCGCTGGAAACAAACAGCAAATACACATTTTAACAGACACACTGAAAATGCTGAACATAGAGGATTGAGGTGTCAAAGAAATGATTCACAGGAAGGCTATAAAGGAAAATAATTGAAAATTCTCAGCCTTGAAAAACTTATCACTCATGCCCATAAAACTCTCTTCTTTACAAATGCAGAGTTTTCACACAACAATGCAGACATTCACACTGCTTACCTACGCTAGTGTGAGGAGAGAGCCTGAATTATAATCGTCTACTAGTTGCCAACGACATATGCTCGGACTGACAAAATGATCGACTGGCATGCAGCATGAAAGTTTGTTGGTCCGTCCGAAAGCTTTTTGAATGGCTATAAC